>NC_141930.1:31178804-31330319 GCF_057802395.1 Ceratotherium simum simum | reverse complement strand
AACAAGACAAATGTCACGAGTAAAAGCTATTTTTTCCAGATATCATTATGGCAAGTCACAGACAATGCCACGAAGCTTGAAAGTTGTAACCTAGAAGCATCCCAGGATGGTGGAAGAGTGCTTGGGTCAGGGTTTCATGGGGCCACTTGGTCACCTGGCAAGTTCTTGTGCCCTGACGGACCTCAGCTTCTTCCCTGGGAAATATTCTCAGGGGCTACTCCAAGCCCCAAAGCCCTCTGAAGTACTTCTCTGACTTCTCCGTCTGAGCCTCAGTTTCCTCATCAGTCAAATGGAGGAAGTCCCAACACCTTGTTCCGGGAACTGTTGTGAAAATTAATTCACGAGATACTGGTGAAGTGCCGAGCAGGGTGTGTGCACATCATGCTCCCTGACAATACAGTTAATGCTGGTGATGAAGGTGAGCCGCAGGCGGTGGCTGTAGCTTCATGCCTCCATTCTCTGAGGACCTGCAAAAAGGAAGGGGTGTGAGTGCAGAACAACACACATTGAGTGGAAGGGCCACCCTGATGCCTGCTGAGCCAGCCCACCCAGGGGCCTGCTCCTTAAGCCTCAGCTCCCTACTTAACAGAGAGAGTGAAACTCAGCCCTAAACGCTGCTAGGGAAATCGAATCTAGTTTTTCTTATGGACAAAATGCAGATATACATAGGTGAAAGTATTTTAACAAAAAAATAAGACATGATGTAAAAAAAAAAGAAAAAATGGACACATAGACTAGATTTTCTTTCTCTGAAATTCAAATTCAAACCCCACTCTCAGGCTAACACATGGCTACACTGCTCTGCCGACCTAGCACCACCCTCAGGCTCCAGAGCAGGTCCCACTCTCCACCCACAGGTCCCATTGCTTCTGGCGGTTGTGTGGGTGAGTTCCTCTTTTTCAAATGTCCTTCTGTTCACCAGACAAATTCCTCCTCCTGGAGGCTCTCCCTGATTCCCCCAGGCAAAGGATATTCCTCCCTTCTCTGCCCAGGGAACTTAGCTCTTGTATCTCTTACAATGATTGCTAGATTTGCTATGATTTTGTCTTGGTACTTCTGTCTCCTCCAGTAGCCTGTGACTGTTTTCAGTTACCACAACCTGTTCTTCTTTTTCCCCAGTTCTAGCACTGAAGACAGCAGCATATGTGGCTCTCTGTAATACCCAGGGAAAGACTTTCCACAAGGCACACTTAATAGATGCTGTGTGTTATGGGCTGCATTGTGTCTCCCCAAAAGTCATATGTTGAAGTCCTAACTCCCAGAACTTCAGAATGCAACCTCATTGGAAATAGATTCATTGCAGATGTAATTAGATAAGATGAGGTCATTAAGATGGGCCCTAATCTAATAACTGGTGTCTATAAAAAGGAAGAATTTGGACACAAACACACACACAGGGAAAACACTATGTGAACATGAAGGCAGAGATCGGGGGATGCAGTCAGAAGCCAAGGGACACCAAGGATGGCAGCAAACCACCAGAAGCTGGGCGAGAGGCAGGGAGCAGATTCTCCCTCACAGCCCTCAGGAGACAACCCTGCTAACACCTGGATCTCAGACTTCTGGCCTCCAGACTGTGAGACAGTAAACGTCTGTGGTTTACGCCCCCCAGTCTGTGGTGCTTTGTTATGGCAGCCTGAGCTGACTAATGCACTGTTAATAAACAACCTGGAATGTCACAGGATCTTAAGGGCTCTTCTGTTTCCTAACTCACAATTGAAAAAAGATAAACTCTACTGGATTTTTTCACACTTTGAGCCTCTATCCATGGAATGATTTTTATTCTGAATATTTAGGAAAATATTTGTTCATGACATATGGGCTATGTGCATAACCACAATTTCTATAAGAATGTGAACCTGGTTGCAGTAATGCATCGGCACCCCCGCAGCACGGATGATGCGGCTCAGACCCCAAACGGCTCATGCGCACAGCTGGCTGTGAGGTTGTCTGTGGCCTGAGCGCTCGCTGGGCAGTCACTAGAGCACACCTGTGTGGATCTACATGCGACTTCTCCGCGTGGTGTGGGCTCCATTCTGAGAAGGAGCATCCCCAAAGTGAGCATTCATAGAGACTCAGACAGGCGCTGCATGGCATCTTATAACCTCCTCTCAGGAGCCTCCCACCATTGCCTCCACCACATTCTAATACTCAAGTCCCAGAGACAAGCCCAGATGCAAGAGAGGATAACCAGACTCTGCCCTCCTGTGCAAAGCAGCATCAGCTTCAGGAAGCATGGTGGTGACGGCAACCGCCCCAGAGACCATCCACCACGCCTCCTCACCCTGTTTCCTTCTCCATTGACTGGGGACATTCCCACTTCACAGGGAAATTGGAGATTAAATAAGATAACGTAGAGGAAGCTCAGTACAAAGTGTTGTTTAAGACAATATACTCTTTTATCCTCCTGTTTCTGCTGCTCCTCAGTATTGTTTGTTAGTTCATCTTTATCCTGCCGGCTTAGTTACTGCTCCTCTTCTCTCCTCTAAACTCTCTTCCAGGAGAGCCTATCCACATCCATAGATGTAGCGTCAACTTCGCATAACTGCTTATTCATACTGTATCTCCATCCCCACTCCTTCTAAAGTCCCAACTCGTGACTTTCCAATGCCTAGATGATCCTGAGGCGCTCTCATCACATGCATCTAAGCTTCCCACAATACCTCTGTCCTCCAGGTGTCTAGTTGCTCTCACCTACTTCTAATCCTTGACTCCGCCCTCTCTTCCCAACTCCTACCACTGCCATACTCCAAAACCTCACAATCTCTCTTCTGGGTCTGTCTGTACCTTTCCTACTGGTCTTCCCACTCCAGTTCCTCCCTACCCGAATCCATTCTCCACACTACTGCAAGAATGACTTTTCAAAAGCAAAATTTGATGATTATTACACCTCTGCTTATAATCTTTCAATGGCTAACCATTGCCTAGAAGATAAAATCAAATCCAAGATTTATATATAAGGAATTTCTCATTTCATCTCAACCCACCTGCCTATATCTCTGGCCTCATTCTTGATCATGCCCTTTTCAAAGTTTTAGCTTCAAGAAATTATCACTGCCCCCAAACCCCCCAGACATCATCTCTGTGCAAGGTTCCCTATACTAATCATACTGCATTAATTACATATCAATCTCCACCACCAAATTCTTAACTTCTTGTTGACAGAGGGCATTGTGTTACTCACATTTGTACCCCCAAGGCCTATAATAATGTCCACTGCAGAGCAATCACTCAACGAATATTAGTTAAATTAGGGGGAAAAGTCAATTATTTGTTTCTGGGCCCTGAAAGAGGAGGAAAGCAATATCTTGGGACAGGATCTTGAACAGAAAAGGTAATGTCCATTTCATCACTGTCTCAGTAAACTCTAACTTATGTTTCCATTAAAATACCAACAAATAATGACACTTCATTATTTCTATGCAAGGCAGCCAGCAATTTTACCATATGTACCCTAGAAATATTAAAGTTCCCACTGTCTCTGTCAGATTTACTACTGTATTTTCTCTGATTAACATAAACTAAACTTCTCCCAATGTACCAGGTACTTCCAGAGCATAATTATTGAGGTGCTTTAGAAACAGTATCTGGTTTTTCGGTCTGCTAAGATATCATTTAGTGCTTTTATATTGCTTAGTGTTTCCCGGCACCCGACATTCTTTAGGATTAGCCTGTGAACTGGAATAACCTGGTTAATGTACCATTAACCAAGAACAGCTTGATCTTTAAAATTTTCATCACTGGCTGAATTTGCTCTATTCAAGTTGACCTCAAAGTTTACTATAATTGAGATGGTGCAGAAACAATGTGTTGACCAACTGGGCATTCCATTATGCATATCTCACCCAGGTGACATCATTTAAATTTGGAACTGTCTATAGCAGATTATGATGAATTGAACTGAGCTTATGAAATAGGAAGAAGAACTAGAATATGAAATCACATCAAAGGTGCTTGTTAAGGAAGACAGGAACACAAATCTTACAAATGAGTATTTCAGCACAGCATGTGTAGTCATTTAATTCTAAGACTCTGGTTTGCCAGAGAAAGTCAGTGAGCAGAACACATGGCTCATCAGTCTTGGCATGACTCTAACTACTAAACAAATCCTGAGAGATATCATATCATGTTCAGACCAAAGAAACAAGCACAATCACACGACGGTTTTCAAAAGACCTGCAAACACCTCAAATTGGATAAAAAAGGAAAAAGAAAATCAAGTGCAAAGAGCTGATTTAAAAATTAGGTTTGGAGAGTGTACTTTTTAAGTGAAAAGGGTCCGTCCTATTATAAATCCTGATAAGCTGAACTACCTTAGAAAAGTGTCAAGGCAGTAACCAGGTGATAAGACAGCTCTGCTTGGTGGGAGCCGGCAGGACACTGGGGAATCGGTCGGCACCATGGTGCTGAGGGGAAAGGCCGCATGTGTCCCAAAGCTCAGTGGGGCCCCCAGACACAGCTCAGGCACAGAGGCCCAATAACCAAGTGTTCAAAGACTCAGCAAGTCAAAACTCTAGTGCGGGAAGTGTGAGGGTTAAGTGAAGTGGGGTGGGGTTGGATGCAGGGGGTTGCTGGTGTTGGAGGCTACCACAGCGGCAGGTAGAGAAGGGTGCTGGTTTCGGAGGATTTCTTCTTTCCTAGCAGGGTGCCACCTGTGCTAAGGGTAAGGGTACAGGCCAGTCCCACTTTGGGAGGAAGCAGCTAGAGCCAGGCAGGGCTCAGGCGAGTCCTGGCAGGAGACTGGGAATTTCCTTTAAGGAAGCATTAATATTTCCTTGGATATCCAAGCCAGTTTGGTGTTTTCAATCAAATGGCACCTTTTTTTTTGATGACTACCAAAATTATGTCCTAACTACTTCCTTAAGTTTCAGACTCACATATCCACAGCCAACTTGACATCCCTACTGGGATGTCTCATCTTATCGTAAACCATGACACGTCTAAAAAGAACACTCAGTTCTCCACCCCACCTCCAACCCACTCCTACCCTAGTCTCCCATTTCAGTAAATAGCATCACCCTCTCCCCAGCTACTGAGCTGGGAGTCGTCCTCGGTTCCTGTCTTCCTCTCACCCACCCCCACTCCAGCCCATCAGCACGTGTTGTCATCTCCACCTCCACAATGCATCACAAGCCCACCCACTTCTTTCCAGCTCTCCACCACTGTCAGCCCAGTCAAGGCCACCATCATCTCCTACAGGGACCACTGCTGTGGCCTCCCAACCATCTCTCTGCTTCTACTTCTGCCCCCAAAATCCATTCTCCCACAGAAAACCAAAGGGATCTCCTACAAATGCAAATAAGACCCTGTCCCTCCCCTGCCACATCCACCAATAACTTTCTTTGCCCAGAGCATTAAATCCATGAGGTCTGTCTGACACCCCAAGGCCCACAGTCTTAACACATGCAGTGCCCTCTTTCTAGAATGTTCTCTCTAGACCAAAGGCTTTCGAAATATGTCCCCAACCAGTAGCAACAGCACCTCATGAAAACTTGTTGGCAACACAACCTGCTGGGACCCCACCCCAGACACACTGCAGTGGGCCCAGCGACCTTGTGCAACACCTCCAGGTGAGATGGCTCACATGGACTGGCTCTTGTCCTCAGATTTCATTCAAATGATACCTCCTCAGAAAGGCCCAACCTGACCATCCTGTCTTCACATTGCCCCCTCCCATTCGACGTCTCTCATACTGTTTGACTTCATTCAGACCACTGGCATTACTCTGAAACCATTTTAGCTGCTTTAAGGTCTTTGTTTTTTTTTCATTTTATTGTCAGTTCCCCCACCTCCCCACCCTCCACCTAGAATGCAGGCTCCATAAAAACAGGGACTTTGTCTCTTGCTCACCATCATCCCCCATGTACCTAGAGGGACTCAGTTAAGTACGAATGGAATATATGCAATTGAGGAAGCTGGTTCTAAACTGCAGTGTGCACACGAAGCCCTAGAGGATCCTGTGGAAAGGCACACTCTGCTTCAGGAAGGTGGGTGGGATCTGAGGGAGCCAGCCTGTGTTCATCTAGAACAGCAGCTCTCAAGCTTGAGTGTGCATCAGAACCACCTGGAGGTTACATCGCAGATCTCTAGGTTTCTGAGCAGGAAGCCTGGGGTGCGGCCCAAGTATGTTGCATCACTGACAAGCTCCCCTGGGACCACAGGTTGGATATCATGGCTCCAGCCTAAAGCAGCCCGAGAGGCGGTGAAGAACACTGCGGCGGCTGCACAGGCTTCCAGGACTTACTCCTGGCATCACAGCACCACATCTTTTTGCAGCAAGTCTTTGTTCCAAACCTCACCAGACCAAAAAGCTGACGTGCCTCACAGTCTCCGGGGCCCAGCAATGACTGAGCCGGGAAAGGACAGCGTGCTTTGCTTGGTCCAGGGGTGGGACCCTCAGGAACCTGGAGACTACAAGGGGTTGCCGCATGATGAGGGGTGACACCCTGGTGAGAGCTGGGCATGTTTGCACACCACTGACCAGCCCAGCATGTCTGGTCCTGAAGCAGAAAGAGTGGACACCACATGCACCGAGGGGAATTCCACTGAAGAACAGACCCAGGGCTTGGTTGAAAGGAGCTGTCTGAGCAAGTTAAGAAGTTTGGTTGATAAGTAATGGGGAGGCATGCAAAGACTGTAAGCGTCAGAGATGACAGGATTAGATCCGGCTTTTGAAAGATCACCTCAAGGAACAACATGGGCCAGGGATAGTCAGAAGAAAGCAAACGCAAACTTTCAGATGAATCTCTGTAAAGAAATATTCAAACCTAACACATCTGTTTGAGAAGTTTAGGTTTTTCTTCATCGAGTGTATTTAAAGCTGTATGCACATGCATTACATTTTAATCTGACGTAACAAAGAAAGAAGCTCAATTCAGGCCTTGTTTCATTCCGGCTAGAAAATGTCATTATGAAAATAGCGGCTGTCGGAGTCCACGAGCAGGTGATAGATACGCAAACGCATCTTCTGAAATGACCTCGTCACAAAAGATGGACTTTGGTTACTTAAGGCTTTCAACGCTATAGCAAGTGTTCACTGAAACAGGCAGCAGGTCACAGGAGACTGCAAATTCCCAGGGATTCGGGTTTTCTGAGTTTTTGTAAAATGTAGAAAATTCATTTTAGAGTGGAATTAAAATCATACAGTAAATGTCATCCAAACTCCACAAAGGCCTGAACTGTGCAAAGATACAGGGAAAGAAAGAGAGAGAGAGAGGGATGGAAAGAATGATTGTGTATCTTCTTAAAACTACAGACACTTCTTTTACTATCAATAAAACCGTAAATAGGCTTATGTAATTTTAAAAATTTTACTAGTTCTAGTAGTCCTCCAAATCCTTTCTGCTTTTACCAGCATGGTTACAAGTCTTTATACATTGCATCAGTTCATTTTCTTTCTGGGTAAGCCCAGGACCAGAGTGAGAGGACAGGGCCAGGTCTCATCTGCTGCCTGGAGCTGTCCCCGTAGGTGAAGTCCTGGCGCTCATCAAACAAGTGATGTGTACCTCACAGCATTTTTTTGACATTTTCATAGGATTTATACATCACTTTGAACAGTGTGTAAACAAATGTAACTTCAGAATATTTTTTGATGACGGCATAGCACTTCTTAACAAGTTTTATGTTATTTGCCAACCCAGAACTGTGAGCTCACTAAGGGCAGGGATGGTGGCCTTTATCTCTGTATCCCCGGCCCCAAGCACATTGCCAGCCACATGGCACCCAACAGATACTTGGTGAGTGGATAAAGGAATTTTTCTGACAATGTCTCAGATTCATCAATGCAAACATAACTTAGAAATCATTGTACAGACCTGTCAGTAGCTACTCAGGGATTCTAAAGGAATCGTATCAGTTAGTATATTTTAATGTTTATAGATGTTTTATAAAAATGTCCAGGCTTATATACGACAAATATGCAGGCAGAAACTAAAGTATAGCATTTTTCAAGATGTTATTCTGTTCTAGCTTGACACAAATCAAAAAGGCTTTTAAAATGAGTGTTCTTATTATCCCAAAGTTTCTTTTGAACCTTTTTTTAGTGACTGTCTCATTTATGTGTCAACTGATTCAACCTCTTCATAACATTTTCATTAAAATCAATTTTGATTCTCCCTTTCTTTTTCTACAGACAGAATATATACTTAAAACTTAAAGAGATATCATCACAAGCTAGATTTATTTTGAATCTATGGGATCTGACCAATCTACCCCTCTGCAACATCACAGTAAGTACAGATCATATATAATGTTTTCTAACCATATACTGAAGAGACAGGAAAAAAAACATATATATATTAGATCTGCCTTTGTCAGTTCACAGTGACTCATTATTATTCATTAGAAATCTAGGTTTTCATACAAATTAAAACAGAAATTCCCAAGGTTAGCCTTCCTGTTCTCCACTCAGATAAACAGAAAGGATGGTATTCCAGACTGGAGGCAAACTTGGACGCCCTTTCTAATAAGACAGACACTGTGATAACAAGACCTCTAACCCTTAGAGGCTCTTGGTGATAAAGTTGAAAAAGCACTTAGAAATAGACAAAACTATGCAAATGTAAATTTCAGGAAAACGTAATTTTCCTGGGCTGTTCCCTGCAGTCTTTTCTTGCTGGTTTACATGGCTGCCTTCTCATCGTTTCAACATCAGCTTAGATGTTACCCTCATTTAATTCTCTGCACTGTTTGGGTCACTCTCTGAGATTTTACTTGTTCATCAGCTACTAACGGCTGCCGGGCTTCCCCACCGGAAAGTCACAGGACCACTGGATTCCCAGATCCTGAAAGAACACCTACAACTCTGAAGGCTTCCCATAAATATTTGCTGGATGATTGAATATACCTGCCTAACAGCTGATGTTGAAGAAGAGGTTTCTTTATCTCAAGACTCCCTGGGCTTATTGATTATTCAATAAATATTTGAGTGCCTAACCCCCAAGAACCATTCTAGGCACTAAAGATACATTAGTAAACAAAACAGAAAACCAAAATCTCTTCTCTCCTAGAGCTTGTATTTTGGTGCAGAGAGACAGACAATAAGTCAATAAAGGCTGTTAAGAGATAAGTGCTCTGGAAGAGCAAGAGAGCAGGGTAAGGGAGGTGGGGTGCCCAGATGAAGAATGGGTGTCCATTTCAGATGTTGTAAGCTTATTTTTGTGTCTTGCTCTTAACTTTCCAAAGAATCGTCAAAATGATCTCATTTGACTCTCACAGTAACCCTGTGTTTATATTCACACAGTTTAGAAGAAAGCACTGAGTATCAGGAGCCCTCCAGCATGTTCTTCTCTTTGCCTTTAACTAGTTATAGAAATTTGGTGGAAAAATCTTTCTGGGCATCAGTTTCTTCATTTGTAAAATGAGAGGGTTAGGCTATACTCTAAAATCGTTTTCAGCCCTAGAAGTATTTTTTTTAATAATTTTATTTATTTATTTTTTCCCCCAAAGCCCCAGTAGATAGTTGTATGTCATAGCTGCACATCCTTCTAGTTGCTGTATGTGGGACACGGCCTCAGCATGGCCAGAGAAGCCGTGCATCAGTGCACGCCCAGGATCCAAACCCGGGCCACCAGCAGCAGAGCGCGTGCACTTAACCGCTAAGCCACAGGGCCGACCCAGCCCTAGAAGTATTTTAAGGACAATGTTGAAGTTGACCCCTGTGATCTCAGAAAACAGAAAGTCAAGGAACACCTCCCACCCTTTTGTGTCAGGGAAATGGCTTACTTCAAAGCTCTCCATGTGACCTAGATAGGATTCACAGATGCCCTTGTTTACCTGTGACAGGCCAGACAAAAAATCTCCAAATTCCCATCTTTGCCTCATAAGTCATTAGCTGAATGTTTGTCCCCACTGATCAATCGGAGCAGAATGCTTGTTAATCAAACTTTGGTTAAGATCCTTTCCTTCTCCCAAGCCCCTGAGCTTTGGCTCATCCTCAGCCTGAGCCGGCAGACAGACCCTCGTGATAACAGGGTGGCCTCCAAGAAGCCCTTTTCTGATCTACTCTGCAGTCAGGCCACCCTTTGATCCCACTTCCCCATGACTGGTTCTTTCTAGGCTTGTTTACTCCTCGCTATGAAAGAACAATCCTTTCCGCCTAACCTTGAGAGGCTGGCAGACCTCATGCTCAGAGCATTCTCCCTATTGCAATAGCCCCTCCACACCTTGCAATAATGCTTTCAAATCAAGTCTCTCCTAAGTTCTGATTTGTTTTTTATTTGACAATAACTTGGGCAAGACTGAGCTAATTTGTGAGTAGTCACATTCAAAAGTCTGCCACCTAGAAAAGACCTGAGAAGAAATTTAAATGTTTACTGAAGTCTCTTGCAGAGGCATTGTGTCAGCCTGTTCAGACCAAGTTACACCGAGGTAACAAAGAGCCCCCAGACCCCAGTGCGTACAACAAACGTTCAGTGCCGGCCTTTGCTACGTGTGCATGCTAGGTTGATTTTGCTCAGCTCCATGTCACCTTCACCCTGAGGCCTAACCTGATGTGGCTAGCCCCGCAAAAGGACAAGAAAGACCAGGCCCTAGCGCATGCCACCTCTCACAGCTTCCTCCCAGAGGTGAACCGCAGCCCTTCTGCTCATAGTTTATTGCCCAAAAGGGTCACCGGATTTCAACAAGGCAGGGAAGTACAATGCTGCCACCAGCAGAGGCACTGCAGGGAGGGACGGAACACTGAGGGAACCAGTGGCCCATCTGCTACAGACATCAAAGGGGCGTTCACATTGCAAGACACAGAGCAAAGTATCCTAAAAATCCTCCTCGCCAGATTCTCTCCCAAAATCTCACACACCAGCTCTCTTGTTCCCCCAACAAACGCTCAGCTTTCTGTCCATTGTGTTCTTAGGAAAATCACTCCCTGCTCTTTATAAAGTCAGTCATTTGCACTACCTGGGCATCTCCACTTGTGTCTCCACCCTTTACCCCATCAGCTGAATTTAGACTTGGTTCTGGAAAGGTCCTGGGAGCCAAACAACAAAACTCTGAAGCTTCCAAGAAGGTGGAGAGGGATGGGGAAAGCAGTGCACGCTGTGCTACATACACACCCAGCTTACGCAATTCAACTACACACCCTACAGTAAAGGTGCAAATTTAAACAGTGCCAGGAGAGAGGCTGCGTGTGTCACCCAACAACACAGAACACCTCCCCAGACCCAGAGAGCCTCAAGCGGGGGAGGGGAGAAGTCAGTCTGCAGTCAGGGTCTCTCTGGTCCTCTCGTTTCCCAGACCTTCTCACAGTCTAAGCTTCTTGACTGTGATTATGCTGTTGGTAGACACTTCATTTCTGTAAACATCCTCTTTAAACAGGAGACAATCCCATTAGATGCTCAACTGAAAAAAAGGATAGGAAAACCACAGGGTTGGACCACCTGAGAGACAGCATCATCCCCAACATGGCCCTTCCTAAGGCGCTTTCAAAGGCAGTCTTGTTGACATGAGATTTTGGCTAATTTTATGTGTGGATTCTAGAACCTAACCCTCAAGTGAGAAGGTACAACACTTCTCTAAACGAACTGAAATTTCTGTTTGTCTATCACTACAATACACAAAAACAGCCAGATGGGTTTTTTACATTTTGGGGAGATTCTTTAACTGAATTTGGAGGGTTCGTTTGCATCCAGGTGGGCATGGAAGAGGCATCTGAGAGAAGCCGTTACCCTCCAAAGCAGCAGAAGCCAGCACAATTGAAGGATCGTGTCTGCCAATTAGGAGGAACATGCAGTGGCTTTAAATACAAAACTCAAATCACAAGTCACAGGAGGCGATGATCTGGATTGCAGAGGTTAGTTTGCTGTCTGGCAATTTTCACCATGGTGACCCCACGGTGACGTGCTCCACTACTTTGGTGTGGAGGAGCAGCATTGGTCTATGTGATGACAGCTCGTGGTCTCCCGGCAGCCCAGATAGGACAGCCACCGTGGCAGTGTCACACCAAGGTCTTGCTGAAGACCCGCAAATGAGCATTTGCATTGAATTTTACAGTTCACAAATTAATTCATGCTCCATTAAACTCCACGAAGGCAGGAATTTTTGTCTATTCTTTTCAATATTGCATCCTCCGTGCATAGAACAGAAACCAACATAAGAATAGATGCTCCATAAATATGTGTTGAATGAATTCTCACCACAGTCCTTTGAGATAGTGTCCCTATTTTAAAATTTGGAGTTTAAATGGAGGTTTGGGACTTGATGCAGCTTGTCCAAGGTGATTGTAGCAGAGAGTGACAAGTTTGGAGAGTCATTGGTATGTCACTTTGGCTTACGTGGAATTTGAGGTTCCTGAGACACACCCAGTTGGAGATGTCAGCCTCCCCTGCACCCAGAAGGGATTTTTCTCTCCCACCAACTCCTCAAATATTTTATAAAAAATATTTTTTTATACCATTTTCCCATTTCAGGCAATTAACACATACTGCCTGGTTTTATAATGATCTCTGTGCGGGTCTTCTAACTAATTTGTAAACTTGGTGATAGGAGTAATAGTATGAAATTCTTTTTTGTAACCCATATAGGACCTATCTAACACAAGGCTATCACAGGTAGCAGCTGCTTAATCCAGACAACTTATCCAAGATTCCTCTGGCAATGACTGTCAAGACCCTCGCCAACCCATTTCTTTTTCTTCCTGGGCACAGAAAATAATTTTCCTAATCTCTTTGAAGTTAAGTGTGACTGGGTTCTGGACAGAATGTGGGCAGAAGAGACACTCGCACTCTCCAGGCTTCCCAGGAGCCTCCTCCTTAGTCCTCCACGCTCTCTTTCTACTTGTCTTCTCCAGCTGGATTCAGGGAATTTGGGGGTGAACTTCAAGGCCTTTGAGGATGGCAGAGCGTGAAGGAGTACAGCCTCACCATACACACACTTGACCCTCCCCAGACTATGATGGGAACAAAAAGAAATCTTTCATTGTTAAGCCAGTGAGATTTGGGGATTGTTTGTTACAGTAGCTAGCCTTTCCTGACTAATACCGTTACTGAACTAATAAGTACCAGATCTGCTTATTTTGTGATTCCTGAGCAATCACAGTTGTCAGTGACAGTTTTCCTATCAGTTATCATGACAGTTTTGAATTTAAATGAAGATACCACCAAACTGCATATGAAATTGGATCAGGAAAGACTTGATGTTAGGAGCTGGACTCTAGTCATACATACAGCTCTTCTTATAAGAGCCTTTTTAATCACATTAGATGGTAAACACATTAGATAGATAGTTCCATGTTTCTTCTTGTATCCTAGCTCTGGCACAATGGAGTAAATAGATACATATTGGATCAATTAACACATGCACATATTTATTGTGTTCCAATTCCAACATATTGTTTGGAATAATTCGAAGTTTAAGCATTTGGGAAAAAAATATATCTTCTTCCAAGGAGCAACAACTCTTACACTTAGGGAAACAAAAGCTTGAACCACATGATGGAAATCAGCCCTTTAATTTTCCAGGAGTCTGTTATTTACTTTAGCCTGTAGAGGATTGACTCCTCTTCCATTTGCAAGCTATTGTTCTCTGTTCGGCATACCGGCTCTAACCATGGTATAAGAGCACCATGTGTGATTTGCAATCCACTGTGTAAATCCAAGAGTAGTTCTGGTCCCTGGTGAAGCTAGACAATTAAGACTTAAAAATAAAATTGATCAGCTAGCGTCCATGAGTTTCATTATCAGTAAAAACCAGGAATGCGTGTGAAGAAGAAAACATCTCAATCACTAAGACCAGAAAAGAATTCTCATTTGCTACTTGTAGCTGTGATCAGGAAATGAGGCAGCGAGAGCACAATGGGAAGGTCAACGTCATTTGAGTAGCTGGCTTTTGATATCTCAGCTACAGCTGAGACTGCCATTAAAGCAAGGCACCAGAAGTGCCACTTCTTGTCTGCTGCCACATTTTCGCTCTGAAAAAAGTCAAGACAAGGCTAACTGAGTCAGAAAAGCTTCATCATCCCCCTAAAGTAAAGGAAACACCCAAAGTCACTGACACTCTACTCCATCATCTCCACAACTCCACTGTCTTAGCACTCCATTTCACGGTTTGGAGTACCTCCTCCCAGAGACAGTCTTCAACTCAGAGCATCTCCACAGGAGTGGTTCTCTACCTTTTGATTTAAACTTCTTCACATAATTGTCACAATGTCCATTGGAACGTAAGATCCACAAGAGCAGGGACTTTGTCTCCTTATCTCCAGCATGTAGAACAGTGCCTAGTAGGTGCTCAATAAATATATTTTGAGTGAATCAGTTTATACATGAATGAATTTGCTTCACCAGCCTTCAACACTCTGGCTCTGTGTTGAAACGGCCTGTTTATAACAACTTCTGCACTCTTGATTTTACCCCATGATGTTGTTATTCCACAACAAATTAAACAACTGTCTGTCAAGATCCATGACTTTATTAGATTAGACAATTGGAATCTAACACTCTATTTCGACACACTGACAAGCTTTGAGACTGTCATCACCACAAGATGTTGACAATTCCAGGGAGTGGGAAAACAGAAATGGACAGGTCCTCATTATTTATAGCATATGAGATTGTTTGTGAAACTCTACACCCTATAAATTAATCTCTGAGAAACCCAACTCATCCTGATTGAGCTATAAGGGGGATTGTTACCCTAAATCCCCCAAAACCGAGGCTTGATCAGGACGGGAACACATACTCTGGGTTAGGCTGATGTTTTCACAGCTTTGGAGCTGCTGTTTTAATTCTGCCCACATCCAGGAGAGACTTCCTATGAATGACAAAGGATTCTCTGTCACAAGATTTTAAAATAAAATTCTCATATGACATTCTAAGACAGATATCAGAAACTAAAGTATCAAATAGTGTAAGGGGAAGCAGCAGTTCCGTTAAGCTCATTTGTTCCTGTCTTTAGCAGCACAGTGAGTCTAGATGCTTCATGACAAACTTATTCAATGCTGTTCAGATCTCCAAGTCCTCACAAGAACATGTGTGCCTCTCAAGAGGGCCTGTCTGTGCTCTAGGAGCTTCCTAGGAAGGAACTGAGTATACAGATCATGTTCCCAGTTCAGTCAAAACCTCAGTTTTGAATGAATTTGATCCTGGTGTTCTCATCTATCAGACCCCGTGCATGTTGGAGGAGGCAGAGAAGAGCGTGGTCAGAGAAAGAAATAGTCTCAACCCAGGTTTGTGAAGTGCTCCCAAGTCCCTCATAAATTCTGCTGATACATGGCTATGTCGGCAGGGTCCGACAAAATGCCCCACCTTTGGCTCAGCGATTCTTCATCTAGGATTCTAGACTTGTGTAAGCATATATATGTGGAAGATGTCCTTTAAGTAGTAATTAAAAGAGAAAAAGAATGGAGACAAACTAAACATCAGTTGTCATGCAAACGATTAAATAAATGATGATGTGCCCACATCATGCTGTATCATACAGCCATTAATGTTTACGACATTGAGATTTTTTTTTTTTTAATCACGTTGAATAGCTTGTGGGAGAAAAATTCAGAAAATAAATGAATTAAATTGTTCACAAAATGATCACTTCAGCCATATTTCTTCAGTTTATCCTTTCTCCGTTTCCATTGTTTAGTAAGAGTAGTCGAGGTTATATTGAGGTATGAAGTTAATCCCAAAATTTCATAGGCTCAATACAGACAAGATCTATTTGTCCCTCTTGTAAAGCATCCAGTGTGGGGTTAGCAGGACCTTCTGCTGCACCTTGTCACCTTATTTTGTGAGGCCACCTCCTCAGCACCTGGCTTCAGGATTTTCCATGGAAGGGGTTGGGCAGGGACGTTTCAGTGCCCAGCCTGGACATGACACATGACACTTCTGCTCACAGCCGAGTGGTCAGAACAAGCCACATCATCCCTCTGAATTGCAGCAGTGCCAAGCTGTGTAGTCATGCAGGCATAGGCCCAAGCGAGAGCAGAACCAGGTATTCCTGGGCTGCAACAATCTCTGCCACACTGTTATGGGCTGAATTATATCCCCCCCAAACTTACATGTTGAAATTCTAACTCTCAGTACCTCAGAAAGTGAATGTACCTGGAGAAAGAGTCTTTATAGAATTAATTAAGTTAAAATGAGGTTGTTAGAATGGTCTTTAATCCAATTTGAAAGGTCCTTATAAGAAGAAGAGATTAGGACACAGACACACACAGGGAAGACCATGTCCCCTCTCTCTTCTCCCTCCCATCCGCTTTATCAACGTGCTGATCCCTGTTGATTCACCAAGACTTATCTCAGGTGCAACCTGCCCAATGATGCCTCCGCTAGGTGCCAAGTCAGAAATAACTGGGCTCCCCTTTGCTTTGCATAGTTTTCATATCTGTTTCCAACCCCAGACTGTAAACTCCTTGAGGATGGAGAACACATTATCTCGTGTCTGGAACCCCAAGGACTTAGCACAGCACTGTGGATTCATTACATGTTCAACAATAGTCTGAACAAATTAATGCACTGCTTACCCTATAATCTTTGTTTTTGATATACTACCCCAAGCACCGCAGATAAAAAATTAAAATATCAACCAATAGCATGAAAGCTAAAATGCTCTAATCGCAGACCTCTGCTCTTCCTGCTCTATAATGACGTCCCCAGAGAGTGCATCATCCCCACGTGGTTGTAAGCATCGCTCATGAGTAGTTGAGGCTCAGATCCACACATCTTCACCTGGCTTCTCAGTATCACCACAGGCCTTCACTACATCCTGAGCAAACCAGCACCTGAATCTGGGGGTACCCCAAACATGACTCATTTTCCTCCTCTACGTGATTGCTTCTTTCTTAACTTCACTATGCCAGGGGCACCATCCATCATTTCCTTGCTGTGTGCAGGCACCACTGTGACTGCTATCAGGTCTGCTCCAAGTCTCATGCCATTATTGACAATGTTCTAATTATTAGTAGGTGACCATGGAAGCCCTTGAATTTAACTGTGTTTTGAAACAGAGAAGCAGAAGGAGAAGGGATGGAATACAGATATACATTAAATCAATTTGCAAGGGAAGTCTGGTGTCACATAGTAGAAAGAGTCCCCGGTGGACTGTCAGGTCAGCTCTACCCTAATTAGCTGTGTGACCACTGTCAGTGTTGTGGGTTGAATTGTGTCCCCCAGAGAGATATGTTCAAGTCCTAACCCCAGTGCCTGTGAATGTGACATAATTTGGATACAGGGTCTTTGTAGGTGTAATCAAGTTAAGATGAGGTCATCCTAGAGTAGGGTAGATCCTGATCCTATATGGCTAGTGTCCTTACAGGAAGAAAGATTAGGACACAGAAACACACAGAAAGAAAACGGCCACGTGATGACAGATGCAGAGAGGAGCAATGCAGCTGGGAGCCAGGAAATGTCAAGGATTGCCAGCAACCACTGGAAGCTAGGAAGAGAGGTGACCCTGCTTGACACCTTGATTTCAACATCTGGCCTCCAAGACTGAGAAAATAAATTTCTGTGGTCTTAAGTCACCTAGTTTGTAGTAGTTTGTCATGGCACCCCGAGAAAACTGTTGCATCATCCTATTAATGATGAAGCCTGGAGTTTATGGAGTTGGCAGCATGCTCTCATATATCCTCATTTGATCCTATCAATACCTAGACAGAGTAGGCACCATTATTTCCATTCTGCACAGGAGGATAATAGGATCATGAAGGTTAAGGTTCTTTTCCAAGATCACATGAGGTGCACAATTCCCGGACTGAACCATTCTGCCTCTGTGAACCTCTCTGGGTCTATTTCCCCATATAAAGGGAGCTGGAGTTGACAAATTTCTCAGGCCCTCATCCAGACCTCCAGAATCAGAAATTCCAGCAGTGGAGCCCAGCAGTCCTTGCTTCCTCACGCCCTATAAGAGATGCTGAATTATGTTTGAGTTTGAGGACCACCATGCCAGGGGAACTCAGAGGAAGAAGCCTCACCTGTAAGCCAGACAAGTCTCCTTGAAAGAACCAAACTCAAATGGGATTCTTAAAACATAAGTAGGTTAAAAGTCAAAGAAATGGACAAAAGACATTTAGGTGGAGGAAGTATCGTATGCTAATATGGAGAAAGCCTGGTGCATTCAAGGAATTACAACAGATCAATGGAACTGCAGAGCAAAAGGCAGACCAAGAGCAAAAAAAGTGGGCAGAATCTGGAATGGTGTGGAGACCAGCTGCATCTGTGGATCGTTTTTCTCATTACTTTTAAATGTGTCCTTCAAAATGTTCATAGGCACTCCATGATAAGGGGGTCAAAAGAAATATATTGGGGAAACTCTGTATGCTGTATCTACCTGTACCTTAGGCCCGTAGGACACACTAACATGTCAAAGACTGAGAATGCCTACAGAAAAAATCTGTTCAACCTTGTTTAGACCAACATTTCTCAGATTAACTTAGCACATTTTTCATGGGGAATCTATTAACATCTTGATATATACTATCTATGTGCGTTAGAGATTGTAGAGAACTTTTGAAAGACTTTAATTACAAAAGATATTTTTATTTTAGAAATATTCCTGTCATGAGGGTGTAGTGGGATAATGGAAATTTGGGAAAAAATTTTCTATGACAATAATTGGCCATGTTGGACTAGGAATCACAGTGGATTAATTCACAGTTTGATAGTTGCACTATTCCTCTATTCAGAGTCTGGGATAATAGAAAATATAGATATTGGTCTCTGGCCCCAGTTCCTGGCACAGAGATCCTAAAACCTTGTAACATCCTAAGTGGTAAGCACACTAGGAGCATCTTTTGTTCTATTATTTGGTCTTTTTTTTTTTTTCTCTGCTGAGTAAGATTAGCCCTGAGCTAACATCTGTTGCCAATCTTCCTCCACGTTATATGTGGGTTGCTGCCACAGCATGACTGACGAGTGGTGTAGTCCATGCCTGGGATCCAAACCCGCAAACTGGGACCGCCAAAGTGGAGCATGCCAAACTTAGCCACTATGCCATGGGGCCAGTCCCTATTATTTGGTCTTTGACCCCAGTTCTTGACACAGAGCTCCTAAATTTCCTAAAATTTCCTGGATGATAGCAGTGTCCTTTGTTCTAATGAGGTAACTCTTGGTGGGCTCATTGATGAGGCCTGGTCACCAGAAAGACAAAGCCTTGACTAGAAACTTAGAATTTTCAGCCCCACCCCCATTCTCCAGCGAGAGGAGAGGGGCTAGAAATGGAGTTGATGATTGGCCATGCCTACATGATGAAGCCTCCATAAAAATCTCAAAAGTGTAGGATTGGAGAGCCTCTGGGTTAGTGAACACATAGGGGTGCTGGGAGAGTGGCTCCCCAGAGAGGGCATGGAAGCTCCACATGCCTTCCCACATTCTTTGCCCTACACATCTCTTCCATCTGGATGTTCATCTGTAACCTTTATCATACCCTTTAATAAACTGGTAAATGTAAGTGTTTCCCTGAGTTCTGTGAACTGTTCTAGAAAATAATTCAATCCAAGGGGGAGGAGGTCATGGGAACCCCCAACTTGTATCCAAGTCAGACAGAAGTTGTGGGTAACCTGGGGACCTACTACTTGCAATTTGCATCTGAAGTTGCGGGGGGGGAGTCTCATGGGACTGAGCCCTTAACCTACGGGATCTGATGTTATCTCTAGGTATGTAGTGTTAGAATTGAGTTAAATTATAGGACACCCAGCTGGTGTCACAGAGAATTGCTCATTGTAGGGGAATAAATTCACATATCTGGTCAGAAGTGGTGTGTGTGGTAGTAGTGAGAGAGTAAAAGAGATACACAGGAGGAAGACTGAGGTTTTTCCTACACAAGACATGATATAGCTACATATTTGAGTATAAGAACTATGGAAAAACATGAATTAAATATCTCACTAAAGGTTTGCTTTAAGATCAAGACTATTTTCGGCCTAATAAGCTACTCTGAGTATTAGACTGATACTAATTGCACAAATTAGGTTTCTTTTGTTTTTTCATTTTTTTGGTTTTTTTGGTGCAGAAGATTGTCCTTGAGCTAACATCTACGCCAGTCATTCTCCGTTTTGTATGTGGGATGCCACCACAGCATGGCTTGATGAGTGGTGTGTAGGTCTGCACCTGGGATCCAAACCCACCATCCCCAGGCCACTGAAGCAGAGCATGAACTTAACCACTATGCCACCAGGCTGGCCCCACAAATTAGTTTTTTGAAAGGCATGGTTTAATTCACAAATAATCTGAAATCTTGAAAATGATCAATGATGCTATAATGAGTTTTTACTTATTTTTCCAGGATGTAAGAAAATACATGTCACCTAAAGAGCCAGCTTTTCAACTCTGCTATGGACTGAATGTTTGTGTTCCCCAAAATTCATATGTTGAAGCCCTAAACTCCAAATGTGATGGTATGTGGAGGTGGGGTCTTTAGGAGGTAATTAAATTTAGATGAGGTCATGAGGGTAGAGCTGATGAATGGAATCAGTGCCTTTATAAGAAGAAAGACGAGAAACACAATCTCTCTCTCTGTCGTGCGAGGATACAACCTGCCTGCAAACCAGGAAGCAAGTCCTCACCAGGCATCAAACCAGCCACTACCTTAATCTTGGACTTCCCAGCCTCTAGGCTGTGAGAAATAAATTTTTGTTGTTTAAGCCACTCAGTCTATGGTATTTTATTATAGCCGTCAAAGTTAACTAAGACAAACTCTCTTTAAAACCTTGTTGTATGAATTGGTTTACTATCTTGTAAAATTACTTCAATTTCTTCTCTCAAGCTTTCTGACAATGAAGTATCAGATTTCCTAAAATTCTAAAATCCTACCAAACATTGTCACCATCTACGCAGTCTCAGATTAGAGTCAAGGGCATCACCATCACCTCCTCTGCATCCTTTGGACCAGAGGATGGATTTGCTGGAGAGAGAATTAGAAAATGATCAAGTTGGGATTTTAGAAATTCTGACTTATTATCAAAAGAATTGAATGAAGACATCCAGGAGTTATCAAAACACAGCACAATTTTAAATGCAAGAATTTTTCATATTTATTGTTATATTATAACATCATTATATTTTAAAGTAAAATTCATGAAAAGGACTACATTTGGCCAGAACTTTAAATACCAAGATGTATCTATCTATGTTATTTTCCTTCTTTCTCTTTCAAAAACGACATTCCAGGTCTTTGCCTATCAGAGAGTGTTGCTATTTCTTGAAGAGTAACTGACATCTTTGTCACTCATGTATTATTATTGTACAGATAATATTAACATTAACAATAATAATAGTCTGCACTTCTATAGCACTTAGAAGCACTTTACACGTGTAATTCATTTAAGTATTATAACAACCCTATGACATTAGTATTATCACTGTCCCAATTTTCCAGATAAGTGAATTGATGCACAGAGAAGTTAAATATCCCTCCACCAAAGGTCACACAGCTATTAAGAAACTGAGCTAGTCAGGAACCCAGGATGTCTAGCTGTGGAGACTCTGCTCTTACTATGCAAGATGACGTAAGTTGACCAATAGCTGGTCCACCTCACCATGCCTTGGTTTGTTTAGTTTATTGTCACCTTCAGAGTCCTTCACTGCCTCCTACAAATATATACTAACCTGAGCTGAAAATGCCTCAGGACCTTGTTAGACTCTGAATCATCATCAAGGGCTTATTCTAGGAGCCACACAGTTCTAATCAGATTTCGATTGCTTTGGACTACATATCCAAGAATTTACCACATAAACTTGGACTCACATCACAAAAAATTAGAAAATACAGTCAATTTGCATTATTTATGGATTCTGGATTTGCAAATTCACCCACTTGGTAACTCCAGAATCAATCATCACAGAGCTTTCACAGTCATTTGCAGATGTGCTCAGAGAGGTGAAAACTTTGTCTCCCCAAGCACACATTCCCAGCTAGGTCCAAGGAAGCAATATTCCATCTTATTTAGCTCTCATAACACAAACAAGCATCCTTTCCACATTCTATTTGGTGTCACATTTTTCACATTTTTGTGTTTCTTGTTGGCAATTTCACTGTTTAAAATGGCCCCCAAACGCAATGCTGAAGTGCTGCCTAGTGTTCCTAAGTGCAATACAGCTGTTACGTGCCTTAACAACACATAATCAGATGTCTTTAAACTGGTGCCTAATAAGTATGAGACATCCAGGTGGAAATGTTGGCCTCTATCCAGAAATGATTTCTTTCTCTCAATAACATTTTACACACACTCTTCCGGTAGTTACCAAAAACTTTCCAATATATATAATGTACACGTGTGTCTTATTTTTATTGCTAGATAGCAACCTTGATGACAGGAGGTACTGTGTAATTTATTTTTATAAGCTCTATAGTGCCTATCTGGCACAAAGCCTTGCATGTAGTAGGTGCTTAATTCATCCAATACGTTAAAGAATGGATGGATAGGCAGATGGCTTCAAGCACTGTCAGAGATGTAAGGTAAAAGATAAAAATATGAAAAATAGAACCCAGGTATAGAATTCCCATCTGACATTTGCTACCAGAAAACATGAGTTCTGTTTTGTCTTATTTTTGTTTAAATTTATAAGCTGAGCGTCTTTCAGAGAATTTACTTTATCAAAGAAACAGAAAAAAGAGAAGTAGCCTTAAATTATGAAGTAATATAGATTTATGTAACAGCTAGGAAACATTTATACTTATGAAACACATTAAGAGTGATGCAACATAATTAGCAGTGTTAGTACCGAAGGTGATTTCTATGGTAACTCAGTGCATCAATTCTATGCACATTATTAATTCAAGAGATAATTTTTCAAGTTACAATCTCATAGCTTATCAAAATTAAAATATCCATTAAACAACTCAATTACCTCTGCTGTTTAATTGGTGTTCAGTTTATTCTTGTTGATGACTTCTCTCTGACACGTCACCCTCCTAGCAGCTTCAGATCACACTCATGACAAGCCCCTTTCCAGTATGAATATACATTTCATAATAATAATTATTACATATATTATGTTTGATCTGACTGGTCTGTAGGAAGTGAACTGCTCACCTTTTGGAATCAATAGCCGTTAATACATCAGACAAACAATTAGCTAAGTAGCAGCCTAATATCCTGCAACTACTCATCCACCTCTAAAAGGTAGATAATTTATTCCCTATTGACTAGTAACCCAATCCCTAAGGTTGTTGCTAAGTATTATTTACAGAGAGAAATCCTTAAATTTCCCAGCAATTAAATACAACTGTTTCCGTTTAGTGTCAAAGGTAATATTTCAAATTAAAGTATGCCCCACCCTCCCAAACTCCCTTATCTCCCTCCCAACACAACCAATCTTAAAACAACTTGGGCTTGAGTTTTTCACACTTCTTTGACCTTGAATGAGTTACCTAACTTCTCTGAGCCTCTATTCTTATCAATAAAATAATCTTACGAGGTTATTGTGTTAATAAAACAATATGTGCACAGGCCAACATCTAGAGGTTATCAATAAATATTACCTTCCCTAACAGATTGTGAGATTAGTCTATGATTATAGACAGATATTCCTTCACAGAAGCTGTGCCATTCTCCTGTCTAATTTAGCCGATGTGATTTTCTGGTTTCCAATTTCTACGTGAAGCATAAAAACGAAGTATTCTAGCATCTCTTCGTTCTAGAAGGATCAACTAAAGCTCCTCATTTGGTATTGACAGACTACTTCCACCCCACACAGTTACCCTCCAAGGTGCACACATAAAATACCAGAGTCAGTGAAAGGGTGAGAAAAATTAAGGTGGTAGAAATGAGATGGGTCAAGGAAAGGACAGAATGTAGAGTTTGCTCTGCTCGACCTCCTTGTAGATTTTATCATTTCTGGTCACTCTCCTTAGCGTGCCCTCCTCCCTTGGCCTGATGCGGTATCATTTTCCTCTTTCTCTCTCTGCGCAAACCTATTATATTTCGTTATTCTTTGATATCCAGTCCTGGTACTCTGATTTGATCACATTTTATAATAAACAATGTTGTATACCTCTTTATCCATTCTGAAAATATTTATCAAGCAGCCACTTGGGGCCAGGCTGTGAGTAGATACGGATCCTGCTCTCCAGAAGCTACCAGTCGTCAGAGGGAAGAGCACATGTGTAAACAGATAAACAACGGTACAATACAGAACATGCCAGTAACACTTCCAGTCCAGGGCTTACGTCATCCACAAACTGATGTAAGCTGGGTAAAGCTGATCACTCGCCAGCTTCATAGCTAATCCTGCTGGCTCTCACCCAGTTCCTTCTTACGGAGCTCTGCTGTCCTTGATACCCTCCCCTTTTCTCCCAGAGCCTGTTGCACTCTGTCTGGCAGAGGCCCTCTCAGCTTTAACCCCCGGCTCTGGACCACATTGCCTGCTTGTGCAGTCAGTGCCTTGCTCGAGTCAGTCAGAGTTCAGAGCCCTCCTCTTCGTCTTGCCCACAGCTCCCTCACCCCGCGGTGCACTTTCTCTAGGGTAAAGGTTCTCAAAGGGTGGTTCACAAACACTTAACGGGTCCCGGAGACCCTCCAGGAGTGTGCAAGATCAAAACTGTATTATTATGTTTTCATAATAATAATGAGACATTTCCCGTGGGGTGGACATTTGCACTGATGGTGCAAAGCAGCAGGGGGTAAAATAGTCAGCGCTTAGCACGAATCAAGGCGGTGGCACCAAACTGTACTAGTAGTCACGGAATTCATCACCACAGTTTTTTTTTTAAAGCCAGTTTCACTTAAGCACTTCACTTCATTGATGTAGCAGTAACAATTATTAAACTTTATTAAATCTCAACCTTTGAGGTCACGTCTTTTTAATATTCTGTGTGATAAAACACTTCTACTCCATACCAGTGTGATAATTGTCTCAAAAAAAAACCCTGTGCCATCATTTGAGTTGTAAGCTGAAATAACCGGTTATGTCATGGGACAACATTTTTACTAAAACAAAGATTGCAAGCCAACTACTGTTGTTCAGAGTTAGATATTTGAGAGACTTTTTTTCCCCAAATGAACCAATTGAGCTTGTTCTAGATAAACAACTGGCAGTATTTGTTGCCAATATAAAATCTGAGCTTTCAAGTGAAAATTAAAATTTTAGAACTTCCCAATACTTAAAGATTTTTGTGGTGAGGTCAGTAGCAATACTAACAACTATAATTTTTTGATACTGTATAATGACATGCATTGGCATTTGGAAGATCTGCATAAATCAGTGAACCATTATTTTCCAAATAACCAATTCATGACGGTGCAAAAGCATGCATGAGTTAAAGTTCCATCCAAAGTGAGAGCTGGCCCAGTGGATTTTCATGTTGCAGAGTCTAAGAAGGTCACTGCTAGGGTTTCAGCCTTGGTCCTGCAGCTGACCTTTAAGAAACTGTATTATTTAGCTTGATTGTGCTAATCATTTCACAATGTATACATATACCAAATCATCACATTGTGCATCTTAAAAATATACAATTTTTGTGTATCAAAATACTTCAACAAAGCTAGGGAGGGCTGTATAGTAGCAAAGAAGAATACCCACAATTATCTGAAAAGGCTATTAATCTATTCCTCCCTTTTCCAACTATATATATATGTGTGTGAGACTGGGTTTTCTTTATATTCTTCAACCAAAACAGCATATTGTAGCAGATTAAATGCAGAAGCAGATATGAGAATCCAACTGCCTTTCTATTAAACCAGACATTAAAGAAATTAGCAAAAGAGTAACACAATGCCACTCTTCTCATTGAATTTTTTTCATTTGGGAAATTATAGTTATTTCTGTTTTATATAATTATCATTGCAATTGTTAAGTGCATTTAATAAATATGTATTTTAAACTTTCTCAGGTTTAATTCCTGATATGGAAGATATAAATAGATATAACACATAAATAAAAGCTCTTTGAGCCCTCCACAATTTTAAGAATATAAAGGGGCATTGAGACCAGAAAGTGTGAGAACTGCTGTGCTATGTGCTACAAGCTGACCCCAACCATGAGAGATGGACACGAGCTTCAGTGGGAGCCTAAAGGACACTGAAGTCTCACAGGAGCCAGGGAAGACTTCATAAAGGAGGCCCCTTACAAACTGACATTTGAAGGATATATAGTTTATTTGTGTTCTCCTTAGACAGTAAGCTCTCTAAGACGGTGTAATGCATGTTGAGTAGTACAGTGGAAGAATTCTGCATCAGGAATCAGAACACAGAGGAGATTATTATTTTGTGGTATAGAGCCATTGCTTTATCATCTGTGGGCCTCTGTTTCCTAACCTATAAAATGCAGACACTAGGGGTCGGTCCTGTGGCTTAGTGGTTAAGTTTGGCACGCTCTGCTTTGGTGGCCTAGCTCGCAGGTTTGGATCCCAGGTGCGGACCTACACCACTCGTCAGCCATGCTATGGCAGCAACCCACATAGAAAGTGGAGGAAGACTGATACAGATATTAACTCAGGGCTAATCTTCCTCAAGTGAAAAAAAAGAGGAAGACGGGCAACAGATGTTAGCTCAAGGTGAATCTTCCTCAGTAAAAAAAATGCAGACACTAGATTAGCTTCACCTCTAAGGTCCCTTCTATACTAGTTATACTAGTTGGCATTTACGATGAATAGCTAAGCACACTATTCAGTCTATAGGAACTTAAAAGAAATTCTAAAAGATACTTGCAAAAAACCTTTATATTGAGAGTCACTAAAAATTATATTTTTAGAGACTTTTTTAGTGGCATGAGCAGTGTTTACAATATAATGTTAATGGAAAATGATATACAAAGTTGTATACATAGTATGATCCTAAGTTTACTGGATAAATATGTGCATGCATATTTTTACAAATAGTTATCTCTGGATGGCAGGATTACTGATGATTGATATTTTCTTCTTTATACTTTTCTATTTTCTGAGCATAATTGAAAGCTTTTATTTTTTATATCTTAGAATTGCTTATTTCTTATGATAGCAGTGTAAAATAAACTTTCATTTTTCAATCTACAGGTGAGCATATGTGAAGGAAACAAAACAAACTGCCCATTTTTCTCAGAGTTAGGATAGAAAGTCCAGCATTCTTACTATTGAGACCACTAAGGTATATTGCCTTTTCTGATTGTTTTGTTCTCTGAACTCTAGATACCAGTATTCATACATCGTTTCTCGATCAAGCTCTGGAAACACGGCCCAGCTTACGGCAGAGTCTGATAACTGTCCCTAAGTATCTGTTCTCCCTTTCTGGGCAGGCAGATGTCAATCCAGAGCTACATGTCCCAGCCTTACTTGCAGGTGGGTGTGACCATGTGCCTCATATTTAATGAATGGAATTCAGACAGCAGTGCATGTGCAACTCCTGCATCACTTCAAGAAGCTGCATATCTCCTCTTCCTCTTTCCCGCTTTTTGCTGGCTGGAAAATGGCAACCAGCTGAAGAAGCCTGCTTGGCCCCTGAGATGATATCTCCTATTGAAAACGTATGATTTCCCTCATTAAGTAGTAGATAATAACAACAATAAACAAACACATAGAGACAGAGATTGGATTGGTGGTTACCAGAGGGGAAGGGGGGAAGGGGGAGGGCGAAAGGGATAATTTGGCACATGTGTGTGGTGATGGGTTGTAATTAGTATTTGGGTGGTGAACATGATGTAATCTATGCAGAAATAGAAGTATAATGATGTACACCTGAAATTTATACAATGTTATAAACCAATGTTACTGCAATAAATAAAAAATTAAAAAAAAAAAAAGAAAATGCAGAGCCACCTACGGAGCCTGGGAACCAAGATAGCCTCAGGGAGCAATGCCACTCAATTTTCCCAGGGCTGTATGGCTAGGTCTGGACTGTTACATGAGAGGGAAATTAAATACTAGATTATTGAAACAACTTTTTAATGTATCTCTTTGTTATAGTTTAGCTTGTACCAAAACTAATGCATAATTGAAGACAATTTCTTGATAGCTACTTATTGCTTCTACTGTATTCACAAGTTTGGCTCTGAGAATTTCAACAGCTAATTCATCACCAAGAAGCAAAATCAATGATCATTATAGCCCTATCTCAAAGTACTGAGAGCTATGATTTGCAGTTATTCTTCTCCAAGTTTGGAGCGTCAAGGATCTGAGCCCACTAACTCTACCATAAATAGACACTTTTCCAACAGATACTTCTACACTTCTCCACAGCATCTTTTTGCCAGACAGTTTGTCAAATGCTTCATGGAATGTGAAATATGAGTAGGAAATTATCAGTAAATCCTTAGAATATATTACGATGAAGATATCCATAATTTTTAAATCTATTTCTAAAACTCCAAATATGGGGGTTTAATTTAATGAATTACTTAATTTTAAAAATGGAAAAAGTATTCTACAGAAACCTATACATTATTTTAATATTTTTAACAAGGAAAAGTACAAACATTTAAATGTCCAGCGATTGAATGATGAGTAAGTAATTATGGTGCAGCTGCTCTATGGTGTTTTATCAACATGTCAAGAATTATAGGCATGAAGAATATAGAACCATGAAATAATATGCCTAATACAAAGGTAAGTCAGGGAAGTAGAATGAAAATTGTATTTATACTATGGTTTTAACGATGAAAAACAAACATCCATTAGGACAAGAAGTAGTGAAGAAACAGAAAATTGGGAGATTATGGGTTACAGGGTTGACACTCTGAATGATGCTGTTTCCTCTTTTGAATTGTCCATTACTGTTGCTTTGGTAGTATTTGAGCAGTAAATAATTTTCCTTTTTAAGTTCATGGAAACAACATATGCTTACTGATCAGTACAACGCCTTCAGTCCACACCACCACCCTTATCACTGTCCCCAGCCTGGTCACCAATATACAACCAGGGAGGAATCTTTCCACGACTCTCTCCATGTTCAAACAAACAATGCACTTCTAGAGTCACATTTTAGGGAAGCTTTGTTGTTGATATTTGTTTTTACAAAAAAAGAAAAAGGGATGATATTAAATGGATTACCCCGCTATGTTTTTTCATGCTTAATGGCACATACCTGATATCTCTTCAAATCACTCTTTTCTTTTAATAGCTGTATAGCAATGTATTCATTATTGTAATACAAAAATAAGATAAAAGACATTGCCCTCCAGTTACTCTTTTTGCCCCTTAATCCATGCCACCGGCATCTCGAGCAAAGTATCACAAAGTGTACACAGCTCTCTTGACCTACTCGTGAACTTTGCAGCAATCACATCAATAGCTCTGGTGCAATTTGAAGATCTATGTAACCAGGGGAAATAGCCCAGACATTGCAGGACTAAGGCCAGTTTAACTCCCCAGACCCAGGAGAGACGTTCATAAGAATGTCTTCATATACTAACAAACAGTCTACTCTGTGCTGGGACAATTCTGCAATAATGCAGCACCTTTGCATTTGTCTTCATCTCTAGATTACCTATATCACTTTATAGAGCTGGGGGGAGTTTTCAGAGCATCAGTAACTTATTTTTCTATTCTTCTTTCAGTTTAAGATAGAGGTTTTTAATGATTCTTACATGATAGTTTTTCAATCAAAATCAAATAATTCCCAAACTCAATTTTACAAACCGGTGATTTAAGGTAATTTAAGGAAAATCACAAGATTCAATTGATGTTTTTAACAGCTCACACTGACTATATCTTAAATTTTGCATTTGATTTATGAAATGATTCAAAAGATCTTCTCTCAGATATTTCACTTCCTGAAGTAGTTTTGTCTTTCCATGTCACCTCATCCATCAGAATTTATCGAGTCTTCAAATACACCTTGTCTGAACATGCAAATATTCTCCTTAGAATTATTTCCTTAGCCAGTAAAATATCTCATTTGACTATAAACCACTGCTTTTTTCTTGACATCGCTTATTCTCCCGAATGAATAGAATCTGAGTTAACTGATTGGGTGGATGTGAAGATGAAAACCCAGAGAAATAGAAAGTAGAATAACCACTTTTCTTACAATCACATAGTTCATGAACTCAAAGGCTTCGGATAATGTATCATATGAAGTCACTCTCCTGAGACCAATATGAATAGAGAAAAGGCAAGAGAAATAAGACAGAGACACACATACATCATCCATTTCTAAAGGTCAAAAAAGCAGAAAAAATTTTGACTAAAGGCTTTAAACTGTCTTGAAAAGCATAAAAGACAATACTTTGTAGAGCATTGACCCAGAAGAAAATTGGCAGAGAATACAAAATATTATAGCATGTCCACACAGTACAACATTATATGGATAACTACTTGGTTCATCTGATCCACAGAGAACTCTACAAGAGAAAAATCTAAAGTTTTCTTTAATCCACTTGGAGACTTACTCATCGCTTGTTTTGATACTAGAGTCAACCATCATATCTTGGTCTCAAATCTCACTATCTAATTAATGACCTTCTCATTATCCATGAAGACCAACTAATATGTTTCACTTAAACATAAGGAGAAATGAAAAAGGGCTGAGCAACATTACAAGATTGCATTAAAGTTCATTCAGGTTTGCAGTGTTGCATTTGGTGTTGGATGGGACAGGAAGGGTGTTTGGAGACAAGGCTAGTCACCACCATGTGCACCAATCATCCCCTGAGCTGCTCTTGCAAGGCCTTGCTCTCCAATTGAGACCGTGTTTCTCCACTCACATCATGCTGCCCCACTGACTTCCTCCACAGCAGCGGTTCCAATCCAGTTGAGAAGTTGGAGAAACTTTGAGGACCTGTGGAAATATTCTCACACACACCCCAACTGCTCATGTACATCATTTTTCCTGCAATTTCAGGGCGTTGACAGACCTTCTGAAACCCGTTCCCAAGCCTTGGGTTAAGAATCATTGCCAGCCTCCAGTGTCATTGAATGGAATGCAAATCCAAACCCTTGACCTTCATATATAAAATTATCCTGTTCGGGAAGTCCCCCATGAAACACAATGTTCGGGAAAAGTAGGTACACAAGGAGGGACCTGGATAAGAAGCAGACGTAGAAATTATACATTGTCAGAAATCATTTTATACAAACTCATCCACTCAACAGATGAGAAAACTGAGAGCCAGGAAGTCCAGTGAACTGCCTGGGGTCACAAGTCAGAAACAGTAGATAAACACTGAAACTCAGGCCTTTGAACGTCACTCTAGAGCCCTTGAGCCTGCCATGCGCCTAGAAAAGACGTGGGACAAGGCTGGAGTGTAGGGAACCAACACATAGCATTTCTTTATTCTTCACTGCAGGTCATAATAGAGAAATGAGGCAACTAGGCATCCACTAGATGGAGATTATAATGCCATCTTTATTACTGATAAGTCGTTTTCAGGATATGGTTCTACATGTGTTGCAAAGGGGCCTGCTCACACCCCACCACAGCTGACAGGCTGCAAAGCAGGTGTGCTCAGCCAGGACTGCAGGAAGAAGGAAGGAAATGAATCCCTGGTGCTTTCGCATTTTTAACAGATTAGCTCCACCCACTCAAAGTGGATACTTAACTGCCAATCAGGTGACTCACCCCTTCATTGGGGAAGAAGGAAAAGGCACTGGGCAGCAGACTAGGAGTGTTCTGAGTGGAGGCCTCTTCACCTGGGAACACAAGGCTGGACATAGGGTGTGTGCGTATATGAGTTATGTCTCTAATTCCCAGGGCTAGCATAGCACATTATCATGACAACACACAACAGTCACATCTCAGGGAAGGCTACCTCATCTTTTCAGGATCCACAGGATGGGCTGCCTCACTGACATACATGTGAAACCTACCTTCACTAGTATGTAAGAAGAGACAAGGTGTGCACAAATCATATCGGGGATCAACAGATTAAGGTTCACTCGGTATACAAACCCTGAGCTTCCATACCTTTGTAACACTGCTCCCCTGCAGGTCCCAGGGCTCCCCTCATGCTGGAAGTCTAATCTCTGCCAGAGGCTCTGGCCCTCACTCAGGCAAGTGCTCTCGCACTAGATCCACTGTGCAGAGATAGTATCTGCAGACACAAGGAGAGAGAGAGTTTGCACATCCCAGGGCAACTCGTGGCCCCTTGAGCAGACATTTACCTAGATGTTAAGGTCTTGGCCTACCACGTGTCTGCCATAGTGTTTGTACGTGCACGTGTGTGTGTGTGTGTGTGTGTGTGTGTGATGTATATTTCAGTAGGAAGATATAGTTGAGATGGATTAGACAGCTTAATATTAGATAATCTTTTGCTTGTCAAGTAATTGTTTTATAAATATATGTTATTTTAAAAGGCTACCTCTGGTTGGTTTCTACATTATTTTATCTATGCCAGAGAAGTAAATGTACTGAGGTCCAGTATTGGGTTTGGTATTGATGGTGCTCAGGGCAGCCCACCCCAAGATTCACCACTCTCATATGTGGATTATTTTGAGCTGAAGACAATAAAGACTCAGAAGACTCAGGAAGAACATTTTAGTTTCCCCTCCCAAACTGCCTAAAGAATTTAACATAAAAGACCTGTTTCAGGAAGGAGTTACTATCATGATGGCTGTAATAGAATGTAAAATAGATGTTACAATAGGAAAGGCACAAAGCTCTTCTTATCAAAAATTCTGTCTCTCCCTTGCCACATTCTCTGTAGGTGGCCCTGAAAAGAGTTGTCAAACATTTGTATTTGTATCTCCATGTGAATTGTCTTCTTCCCCTCTGAAATCCCAAACCACTACCCACCCCCAACACCTTCCTCACCTTTAGCTACAATACTTAAGCAAGCAGCTTAGACAGAATGACAAGCTGCTCATTTCTGAGTTTCTCCCATGTATACATGTTATTAAACTTGGTATTATTTTCTCCTGCTAACCTGTCTTTTAATTATTTGGCCAGCCATAAGAACCTTAAGGGAAAGGGCAGAGGGGGATTCTTCCTCTCCCCCTACAGTTTTAACTATATTTCCTTATTTTCTGTATTTATGATGCCCTAAATTCCCATGGTAGCCATTTCCTAGAGATAGTAAAGATTTAGTTGGGAGAGCACTTTTGATACACAAACTGATCAATCCAGAGCCCACACCCCAACCACCAACTTGATGTTACACTCTGGGCCACAATCCCTCTGCCCTAATCACGCCAGGGCCAAGTAATAGACAACTAGGGACAGCCCCTGTGCCCCAGGGCCCACTGGAATCATTCACACTAAGCCAAACCTAAATCCCGCTTAGCTTGCTTACCTTGCTTCCTTCCCACAAAAAGCACAATAAAGGCTCCTGCTGGCCCACAGTTTCTCTCTCTCACCTCACCTCACCTCACCTCTGCTCCTGAGTGGCCCTGGGTGGTGTGCCTACCGTGCCACCTGTGTCTAGGAGACTGTGAGCAGGATAAAATCTTCTTCCTTCATGGTGATTATTTCCATGCCTGTGTGTGTTACCATTCCTGATTAAAACAAACCCCAGGCACCACTGAAACAGGTGTTGATCCCCTGCACCCCCACCTCTGCTGTAGCTTTAGCACAAGGGGAAGGATCCCTGCTTCTCCAAACAAGCCAGGCTGAGGAAATATGGAGGGAAACAATTAATGAAGAGATAAGACCCAGCATCAGGCCTCACAACACTTCTACAATGCTGTGGGCTCCAGATGACAGAGCACCACACCCAGAATTAAGAGTGGCACAGCATTAATAGGGAACTGAGTTGTTTGGTCATTTTGTTTTTTGAAAGTATAAGATAGAACATCAAGACATTGCACTCCAAAGATATCTTCCAAAAGCCAGCCTTGTCATCAGAAAGTCCTGTCAACAGAAAAAAATAGGAGAGGGAGAGACAGAGAGAGAATAATGCTTTAACCATATTTCCATTGTTCAGTTACAACCAATTTTAAAATTTAGATATATTTTTATAGTTTTTATACATAAATTTTTGCAATGTCTCCAATTTACCTATATACTTGATTTGCCTTTCTCACGTAACACTGTGGCAGAGATGGCTAGCTCTCCACCTTCTACAGAGTAGAGATGTTGCTGGGCAGTGACCACATTTCCTAGGAATCCTGGCATGCATGTGCCAAGGGACTGAGTTCAAGTCTATGGAATATGGTGAAAGTCATGATGCCACCTCGAGGTTTGGCTCAAATAAACCTCCCACATGGTCCTCCTAGGCTCTCTCTCTTCCCTCTTTGCCCTGTTGGATATCAACACCAGGCCAACTGCAGGCACGATGCATCCAAGTTGTTGGAGCCTCCATCGGTCTGAATGCCTGGATTATGGCTGCATGGAGCAGTCCTCCTTGTCCCCATAGGGGTTCACATGAGAAACATGTGAAGGGGCTAAGACTGGGGTGTCACTATTGTGGTGGCTAACGTTATCCTAATTCATTAAAAAGCACCTCCAAAGACATTTTGAACGTTAATACATCATTCAAGACTGCCATTTAAGTTACTTTTTTTATGGAAAGTTTCATTTGTGCAAGGATGAAATAAAAGATAAATGTTTCTTTTCAGAAATTGACTTGTTCATGTGGAAGGGTGAAATAATCGCAGTGATTACTTTGCTTCAATTTGAACTGTAACTTCAGGGTCACAGACATATAAAAGGAAAAGGATGACAGGACCAGTTCTACCATGTTTGTATTGCTAAAGTAACCTTCAAGAATCAATAAAAAGAGCATTTATTATCAGACATCTGTTTGCAAGCAAAACTGGGATTTGAGAGAAAAACCTATTTAAGTCTAATGGACCCTTTCAGATCACAATCATTTGCCTATCCTAAAATAATGTATCATTGCTTTCCTCCCTGTCCCTCTCTCAAATGGAGCTGTCCTCTGAATCATTCATCACCAGCAAGCGCTGCAGTCCCAGCCAGATGTAATCCCAGCCAGAACGCAATAACCTTGCATTCTTGGTTCATTTATAACAACAATGACATTTGTAGCACTCTTAAAAACAGTCTGAATCAAACCACTTTGCAGCCTCTTACGTGCTATTCCGCCACCCATCACCGTCACCATTTGTATATCTGGAGCCAGATGTTCCTACAGCCCCAAGGACCCACGTCACATTTGTGAGGGTTATCTCATCATCCACCTCAAACTCCCTCTCAAAAATCCAGACAAACACACCCTCTTAGGACATCTCATTCACAAAGGCAATTTTAAGATTTTTTCTTAATTTAATAATCACATTTCATGTCAACTGTGGCACGAGGCTTCATGGGCATTCCCTGCCTCCTCATTCTCTCAGACCCTCAAGATCACTTAGAGTCCCAACCAGTAAGCTGGAGGCTGGTCTCTACTCTACAGAAAACCAGATGCCTGGCCTCAGAGCACCTGTCCTTCCTTTGATTTCAATATATACAGTAGAAGCACTTATCCGAAATGTCCAAGATCTGACCTGAGATTTCTGAAACTAAGACCCCTTAACGTCAAAAGAGTACAATGATTTAAAAAAGTAAAAATAAAAAAGTTTATTTCTCCAAATAACACATAAACCCCTGGGTATCATCACATCCCCGGCCTTCCAGAGGGAACAAGTAGCAATTTCCTATCATAACCTGCACCGACTTGAATACATGACTAGATATTTGCCTGAAAAATAACTCTAATAATAGGAGCCCTGCACAAAAATCACAAATATTTTACAATCACTATGATATCATTAGTTTTTAAATTTCGCTAGAAAAAAATATGTTATTTGGAAACAATCTTCTATGGTAATTCATTGAATTTATTTTTCCAATAAGGCACCATCACAGAGTTTCAGTTTTGTAAGATGAAAAGAGCTCTGGAATTGCATGGTGGTGATGGTTGCAGAACAATATGAATGTACTTAATACCACTGAACTGTACACTTAAAAATGGTTAAAATAGTAAGTTTTATGTTACGTGTATTTTACTACAACAACAAAAAAGAATCAGGTGCCATCAAAGTTCTCAAAAGTGGGCTCAAATTAGAGCATCATAAGAGCTCAATTAAAAATATATATATATAGGGGCCAGCCAGGTGGTGTAGCAGTTGAGTTCGCGTGTTCTGCTTCGGAGGCCCAGGGTTCACCAGTTCGGATCCTGGGCGCGGACCTAATCACTGCTCTACAAGCCATGCTAAGGCAGCATTCCACATAGAAAAGCTACAACTCTACAACCATGATACACAACTGTGTACTGGGGCTTTGGGGAGAAAAAAGAGGAAGATTGGCAACAGATGTTGGCTCAGGGCTAATGTTCCTCACACACACAAGAAAAGACATGGGTTTAAAAAAAAAAAAAATATATATATATATATATACACACATATAGTCAAAACTTTGGTTACATCAGCACTTAGAGGCACTATTGCCCCTTTCAACTCATAAGTTCTAATTATATGCTTTATCCTTTCCCCAAAACCTCTAGTTTCCTCTCCCTGATGGTGAACAGATCTGCCACCACCAGTCACTCAAGCCAGAGACCTGGAAGTGAGACCCACCTCCTCCCTCTCTTTCAAGTCTCTCTCAGCTCGAAAACTAAACATTTTTTGTTTATTTTGTCTCCTTAATATTTCCTCACTCAATATCCTTCTCTCTATTTGCACGACCACTCATCAAAAAATACCAAATATTTATTGAGCACCTAGTATTGTGGTGGGTAGATACTATCCAAAAATAAAGTAGATTTAATCCCTAACTTCAAAAAGATTATAATCTCCTAAGAGAGAAAAACAAACATACAAATAATAAGCTCAAAGTTAGTCATCATCATAATCATCATCATAGCTAATATTTATTGAGTACTTATAATGTTTATTAAATCCTCCAAATGACCCTGACAAGTAGGTTCTATCACTATAATCCTATACGTGGAATCACTGGGCTTAGACAAGAAAGTTTAATGAAGTTACAGAATACAAGAGCAATATACGAAAATCAATTGTGGGTCTATATGCAAGCAACAGACAACTGCAAATTATTTTTAATGTCATCTACAATAGCATCAAAAAACATGAACCACTTCAGGATACATATGACAAAATGTGAAAGATCTGCTGCAGTAGGCAGAACTCTAAAATGACCCCCAGTGAGCCATGCCTTTGCATTATTCCCTCCTCTTGAGCGTGGGTAGGACATTTAACTTGCTTCTAACAAATAGAGTACAGCAAAACTGAAGGGTTTTCACAGATACATTTAAAGTCACTAATCAGTTGACTAAATCAACCAAAAGGGAGATTATCCTGGATGGACCTGAGCTAATCAGGTGAGGAAGAGATTACAGAGTGAGTGATAGATATGTTAATTTTTTTTTTTTTTTTTTGCTGAGGAAGATTTACCTTGAGCTAACATCTGTTGCCAATCTTCTTCTTTTTTCTTGAGGAAGATTTGCCATGAGCTAACGTCTGTACCATTCTTCCTCTATTTTGTATGTGGGTCACCTCCACAGTATGGCCGCTGATGAATGGTGCAGGTCTGCGCCCAGGAACAGAACCTGGGCCACTGAAGTGGAGCACGCCGATCTTAACCACTAGGCCATGGGGCTGGCCCCATATGTTCACTATCTTGATTGTGGATTGTGCTGATGGTGTAATAAGTGTATATATATGTTAAAGTATATCACATTGTAAACGTTAAATATGAGCAGTTTATTGTATGTCAATTTTATCTCAATAAAGCTGTTTTAAAAACTCTACGGTGATACCCCATCACACTCAGAATAAAATCTATTTCCTTTACTTGGCCCATAAAGCACTACGCAATCTGGTCCTCAAAGCTCATCTCCCACCACTCTCCCCTTTGCCTACTCTTTTGCAGCCACATTGTCTTTCCTCTTATTCTTCAATAGATCAAATTTGCTCTCACTTCAGGGCTTTTTTTTTTTTTTGCATTTGATTTTCTTCTGCCTGGAACACTACTCCTCTGACTCTGTTCTTTTCATTCTTCAGATCTCAGCTCAAATGTCCACTTCTCAGAGAAGCCATCTCTTCACCCCATCTAAACTAGCCACCTAGACCGCCCATCACTGTTTATTTCCTTTGCAACACTTGGTGCTGCCTGTCCCAGTGTCGATAACATTGCCTATAAGAATGTCTAGAAAAGGTCTACACTGAGCTGAGTCTGGAGAGATTATTAGATTACGAGTTAGCAGTGGAGTTGATAGGGAGTGGGAAACCCATTTTGGGTAGAAAGAGCATAAGCAGAGATAGGGAAAAGAAAATCAACATGGCAAATTTCTGGGACTAAAAGCATTATCTGCATTTGTGAATCAACAAATGTCCAACATCAGATGACAGACATGAGGCAGCCACCAGATCATGCAGAACATTGTGTACAATGCTTGAGAGCTAAGACTTCACACTGAAGAGTTTTAAGTAGGATAGTGACAAGCTAACTTTCGGTTTTGGTTATGCACTCTGGTGGCAACAAAATAAGAAACTCTGGTAACCAGGATAGAGAAACGTGGAATATTTTGAGATATAGTTAAGAGATGAAGTAAACAGCACTCAGTGATTGATTAAGGTTAAGTTATAAGAAAACATCAAATCTATTTCCCATGCTGTTTGTTAGTTGGCTTATCTAGATAGAGGATGAAACCACTCAACTGAGAAACGGAATGCAGAGAAGCTGGTTTAGATGAGCTGTGGATATGTTGAATTTGAGGATTGCCTTTCATGGCTGGGAAAAGATATCCAGCAGTCAGAACACATATGAAATATGAATCCTGGGGAAGCAGGCTGATGTGAAATCATTAACTTGTGAGAGGAAACTCCAAACCATAAGAATAACTGGAATCATCCAGAGAGAGTTTGCAGAAGTAGAAGAGCAGTGAGCCAAGAGTGGAACCATGGAGAACACCACTGTCATCTCTAATATTTATTGACACAGTACATGAGAGGTACTGCGCTATGAACTTTAACTATGTTAGCTCACTTAATCTGATATCATGAATCTGCCTTCCCGTACTTCTTATTGGACCCTTCTGTAACCAGTTCATAATTTAAAAAGAACTGAAGAATTCTACAATAAGTCAAAATTATATAGATTGCTATTATTCTCTAGATTCTCAATGGCATAAGAGGGTTAAATGCAACCCTGTGTGTGAGCACTGAAGGTTTTCATAGGAAGAGAAGTTTAGGATGAAAATATTTGGTATTTTATAAGTAAAGAAAAGAGGGAAGGAGTGGGGAGGAGGGCATGTAGAACAAGATGAAAGAAATGGACTGGAGTGTTTGTAGCAGAGAACCTTGAGGGTGCCAGGCTGTGAGGTGATGTAGCTGTCCAGGGTACTGATCAAAAGTTGTCTTGTGGAAGCTAATATTTAAGGGATTGGCAGGAAAGAAAAGAACTTTTTGAAGTAAGAGGATAATCCAGGGATTTCAATGTCAATAAAATCACTATGATAATAGATCATTTTAACATTAGAGCATTCAATTACAAAGAGATCCAACAAAACAAGAACTAGGAGAAACTGTTCATTGGAATTGGCAGGTGACCTAAGCAAATTTTAGTAGAAAGATGAGGATAGTTATATGTGTGTATACTTATGTAGAAAAGTATAAAACATGCATATAAAGAATATATATAGGGGCCAGCCCCTATATATATAGGCCGGCTTAGCGGTTAAGTGCACATGCTCCGCTACTGGCGGCCCGGGTTCGATCCCAGGCGCGCACCGACGCACCAATTCTCCGGCCATGCTGAGGTCGAGTCCCACATACAGCCACTAGAAGGATGTGCAACTATGACATACAACTATCTACTGGGGCTTTGGGGAAAAAAAGGGAGGAGGATTGGCAATAGATGTTAGCTCAGAGTTGGTCTTCCTCAACAAAAAGAGGAGGATTAGCATGGATGTTAGCTCAGGGCTGATCTTCCTCACAAAAAAAAAAAAAAAGAATATATATATATACTTCAATACAGTGGTTACCTGTGGAGAGGGAAAGAAATGGGGTAGGCAATGAATGTTTTATCAGCACCTATAAATTTTTCATTTCAAAAAATTTGAATCAAATAGAGATAAATGTTAACTTTATTAAGCCTGTGTGATAGGTACATGGATGTCTGTATTACTGTTTTTAATACATTTCTGTCCTTAAAATATTTCATAGTTTTTAATAGTGAATAGGAAGTGGGAACATTAAGTTTGAAATACTTCCCCATGAATGCTAATGGAACAAGGTCCTGAAAGAAAACAGGAAAGAAGATCTTGAAGAGGAGAAATCATGTCACAATATCTGATCCTACATAAAAATAAGGTGATTGTGATTAAATCAGTCTATAGGTAGGAGAATATGATATAAGGCTCTAAAATGGGGCTCTATTCACCCCTTAGTCTACCACCTCCCATAGCTTCCAAAAACATCCTGCTAAAATGAAAATCCATTAATGTTATTCTCTTGCTTACGTATATTCAATGGCTGCCTTTTGTCCTAAGGATAAAGCCCATATTCCCTTCATGGCAATATGTTCCCTGCCAGTTCCTCCAATCTCATCTATCACCCTCCTTTCTCTCTACTTGTTTCTATTTCTTCCCATCCCAGAAAACTACACTGCAAACACACCAAACTTCATTCAATCATCTGAACTCACCCTCATATTTGGCAGTTTCATGATTAGGAAGCTGCAGTTGCCTCTTCTCAGAATATCCTGCTCTGCCCTGCTTCTTAGCACCAGAGCAAGCTCAAGCATAGTGGTGAAATCTGCCCTAACCCTACCTGCCTAAGCTAATAATTCCCTTTTTTTTTTTTGCCAACATTGGATCGTTTTAAGAGAACTTATCATAGTGCATTGCAATTAGTGGTTCATGTAACTAGACTGAGCTAACTAAGATCAGCTACCTATAAGATTTTCGTTCCCCGGGCCCTGGTATACTGTTGGCTCTCAGCAGTGTTTGCGGAAATTAATGAATGAATGAAGGTACTTATGTTTACATGGACATCAAGCTTTTATATTTAGTAAGGTAATTTATGATCAGACTTTCTCAGAATTTTTGTCACCTCAGCAATATCCCATTTTCTAGGATTAGAATTTGATGCAGTAATAAAGAAATTCACCTTATTTTTTCAGCAAACATATAAATATAATTAATTGAAACTCACCTTTGAAAATAAGTCAACTGAACCATGCTTCTTCTCTAAACATAGTTATTCTTTCTGTAAATAAACTAGTTTTTAAGTCAACTATTCTATTAGATGATGCAAATTACAAGGTCTCCCGGGGCTCTGAAATTCATTCAAGTTTATTCTATTCTGTCTGCTTACCGTGAGTTATTTTCTTTGAGTGAGAAATTTACTTATATAGACTATTTTACCATAATATTGGGCCTCTAGAATAGGCAATGGCCTATTTTTATTCCACATATATATATACATTTGTTTCTAGAGCTCATTATTCAATACTTAATGAAGAGCTGTTAATTTTATGAGTAAGGATTGTGTTTTCCCTCTCAAATATATCAGTTAATGAACTTAATTAAGAATGTTATGGAGGTCTGCTTCTTAGGAGGACATTTACAAATTACTCTGTGTTTTAACAAATTAACAATTTGTTCCATGGAGTCAGATTATTACTGAAACATCAAATTAAATTTTGTATGGGTTTGTAGCTTAATCAATCAGGGTGAGTTTTATGATGCTTAATTTCTCCTGGGTTTGTTTAATTATGAACTTCTAATGCATTTATAATTACCATGAATCCTAACTTGGCAATTGTACATATACTGATTTCTTAAAATATATCAGCACAAGATTGTAGCAGACATTTCCATAAATTTCCATGCTTCCTGAATGGATTTTGTGGTGTTTACACATCATCTGCTCTCTACAAAACTATATTATAATTGGTTAGGTCTACATTCATTATCTCACTTAATCACCATACAATACCGCTTATAAGATTAAGCATCATTATCTGCATTTGATAGATGGAACATAAAAAAGAAGGCTAGCGAGATTAGGGAACTTTCCCAAGTTCAAACACCAGAGGTGGTAGAACCTCTTGAAAGGTAGAGTTCAAGGCATTTGAACTCATGCCTTTCTGATTCCAGAGCTCACACTTGTTAGTCACTGCTATACTGAAAGTATCTTTAGATAGGGCATTTGCCTGCTTCATCATTATGTCCTCCACAGCTCACAGCACTGTAACTGGTAAGGAGTAGGTGCTGAATACTGTCTGACTAGATAAATGAAGGAATTAGTAAATGTTTGCAAAATAAAGTTGTATGGGAATATATAATACAGTAGGCCTCCCTTACCAGCAGTTTCACTTTCCCTGGTTTTAGTTCCCCACAGGTAGCAGATGATCCTCCCTCTGACGTGTCGTCAGAAGGTCAATAGTAGCCTAACGCTACATCACAATGCCTACTTCATTCACCTCTCTTCATCTCATCACGTAGGCATTTTATCATCTCACATTATCACAAGAAGAAAGGTGAGTATAGTATTATAAGATATTTTGAGAGAGAGAGAGAGCACATTCACATAACTTTTATTACTGTATATTGCTATAACTGTTCTATTTTATTATTAGTTTTATTGTTGTTAATCTTTTACTGTGCCTAATTTATAAATTAAACTTTATCACAGGTATGTATGCATAGGAAAAAAACATAGTATAAATAGGGTTTGGTACTATCTGTGGTTTCAAGCACATACTGGAGGTCTTGGAACATATTCCCCATGGATAAGGGGGGACTACTACTGTATAGAAATTCTCAAAACAAACCTAGGATGTATATAGAAGGCATATCATCCCAATATTGCAGGTGAGGCAACCAAGCCTGAAACACCAACATAGCTAAGAACAAATGGTAACTGGTGAGTTTGAGAGTCACACCAGGTCTTTTATCCCCACAATCAGTCCTGTCTGCATGGCATCCCATCGTCCTACATTGCAGAGAGAAGGGATCACAAAGCATGGTTCAGAGAGGCCACAGAGAATAGTGGTGATGACGATGCACTTTGGGGTCAGCACAGACTCTGATCAAGACTCAAATCCCCACTTATGAGTGATGGGATCTAGAGCAATAAGCCTTAGAGTCTTCCTTTGTGAATGAGAATAATAGAAGTACATACCTTATAGGATTCTTTGGAATGTCATATAATACTCTAGCATCCGACCACAGAGTAAGGACTCAATATACATGACCTATTAGTTTATACACTCTTTGTGTTACAGAACAGAGCCTCTCAATGTGGGAAGCTCATGCCACTAGTGGTAGGCAAGTTGGATGTTGATAATACAAAGACAAGGCAACAGTAACATTGAATCACATACTGCAAGAGTGAGTCCTTTTTTAATGATCTTTTCATTCATATGATAACACCAAAAAGAAAGTCATCATTTATTTTTAACACAATCACTTGTTGATCTTTCTTTTTTAACAAAGAAAGATCAAGCTATATCTGAAAGTATTACCACGTAATAGTAACAGGAGAGAATTTCATTAAAATGTTATGTTCTCTTTCTATTCATTTTTATATTTATTTTGTATTTATAATAAGAATAATTTGTTTTCCACTTTATGATAATGATATTGTTTGCTTTTTAAACAAATTTATTGAAGTTGGAAAGGTGTCAAACTAGCAAAAGACAGCAAACAACACAAAAGTCCATCAATAGGAGACTGGTTGAATAAACTATACACATCCATACAAAGAAGTACTATACAACTGTAAAAGGAATGAGAAATATCTGTATGCACTACCTTAGTCACTGCAGGGTGTACCACGTGAAAGAAAGCAAGGTGAAGAAAAGTGCATATGGTAGGCTATCATTTTCTAACAAATAGGATTAAAATATATACATATATAAAATAATCCCAATGTCAATAAATATATATATTATATATATATTTATATATTTGAATATATATATTTATTTACATTAAAATGGAAATATAAATCAGAAACTAAAAAAATATTATCTAAGGGGGAAAGAAGCATGAGGGTGGAAGAATTAAGGAAAAAGACTAGACTTATCTGAATACAATTTAGTTTGAAGATTTGGCTTCTGAAATATGTAAATGTCTTATGTAATTATAAAACAAAATTAGTAAATTCTGCTTCCAAGAGAAAGGAGTAAACATACTTTTCCCTACTCCTCCTGCTAACTACAGCTAAAAACTGTGGACATTATATAGAAAACAAACATATGGAGACTCTGAAAGATAGAAGAAGGCAGACTAGCAAGAGACCTCAAGACCTGAGGAATGATGTAGTAGTGAGGTGGGGGTTTTTTTTTTTTTTTGGTTTTTTTTTTTTGTCTCAAACACTCAGACTGAATACCGAAGAAGCTGGCAACTCAGAAATGCCAATGGACACAGACAAAAAAAACTCCAAGAAAAACCTGCTCTCTCAACTCGAAGGTCCAGGGAAGGGGCAGCCTAATAAGAAAGAAAACGTTTGGACAATAACCACCTTACTCCAGCCAAACACCACAGGAAACTACAGACCCACCTGCCCCCACCAGCAAAGGCTGAGTGGAGACCCAGAACCATAACAAAGTGCCCCATCTCCTCCCTCCACCAGGTGCTGTTAGAGGACAGTGGGGAACTGGGACTTAAATACCTGCTCCCTTCCCCATCCCCTGTTGTCATGTGGAGAGCCTGGACTTCAACCCTCACCAGTGGTAATTAGGTTCCCCACCCTCTCCAGGCTGGCATGGTTTCAGAGGAAGCATGGTGGAGAGGCAAGACTTACATCACTGCTCAGCAGTAATGAACACCCCTCCATCATGGTGTCAGTGGCTTCCACCTGGGGAGTAGTAATAAGGTTCCCCTCCTCCTCTCAGACGTGGTGGTATCAAAAGAGGTCTAGCAGGGAGCCTGAACTTCCACCCTCATCCAGCAATAACAAGGAATCCCTTCTCTCCAGATGTCAACAGAGTCTGAATGGAGAATCTGGACTTTTATCCCCATTTGACAGTAACAAGTCAGTGCCTCCCTTTAACCATGGAGCAGGGTCAGAGGGCACCTCCTAAAAAACACCATTTAAATATGATCAGAATCTTATAATGCCTAACATTTTCAGGTTTCAATCAAAGACCACTCATCATACCAAGAACCAATGATTTCTTAAACTGAATAAGAAAATGCAATCAAAAGAGGCCAACACTAGGATGGCATAGATATTAGAATTATCTGACAAGGATTTCAAAGCAGTGATTTCAGTATGCCAATATGAAAATACTTGAAAAAAATAATGTCTCAGCAAAGAAAAAAAAATAGAAGACATAAAGGAGAACCAAATGGACATTTTAGAACTAAAAAGCATCTGGATTAAAATAACCAAAATAAAAAACTCAAGGGATAGATTCAACAAGAGAATGGAGATGGCAGAGGAAAGAATCAATGAACTGGAATACAGAACAATAAAAATTAACCAATCTTAAAGACAAAAAGAAAATAGACTTAAAAAAGTGAACAGAGCTTCAGAAACCAGTGGAATGATACAAAAAATCTAACATTTTAATTGTGACAGTGTCAGGCAGAGAGGAAAAAGAAAGTGGGGCTGAAAAAGTACTCAAAGAAATACTGGCTGAAATTTCTCAAACTTGGCAAAAGACATAAACCAACCGATTGAATAAGCTGATTGAAATTCAAACAGGATAAATACTTTCCCAATAAGATTAGGAACAAGGCAAGGATGTCGACTGCAACAATTGTTATTCAACATTGCAGAAGTCCTAGCCAGAGCAATAGGGCAAGAAAAGGAAATAAAATGTATACAGGTTGGAAAGGAAGAAATAAAGTATTTGTAGATGATGTAATGGTCTACATAGACAATCCCCAAAAATCCACAAACACACACACACACACACACACACACACACACACACAGAAAGAACTAATATGTAAGTTCAGCAAGGTTACAGGACACAAGATCAATTCACAGAAAGCAATCGATTTCTATATACAAGCAATGAACATATGGAAACTGAAATTAAAAGCACAATACCATTTTTAACAACTCAAGAAAAATGAAATCCAATAAAACATGTACAAGAATTTTATACTGTTTTAGAAAGAGAATATCTAAATAAATGGAGAGACATACCATGTTGACTAATTGAAACACTCAACAAAATATAGACGCCAGTTCTCCCCAAATTGATACACTGATTTAACACAATTTCTATCATAATACTAGCAAGATTTTCATGGTGATGCAGGCAAGATCATTCTAAAATTTATACAGAAAGGAAAATGAACTAAAATAGGTCAAATAATTCTGAAAATTAAAAAACAAAGTAGAAGGAATCACTCTCCACAACTTCAAGACTTGTATAGCCACAGCAATCAAACGATGTGGTGTTGGCTGAGAGGTAGATGCAAAGATTAACAGAATAGACTAGAAAACCCAGAAATAAAGCCACACAAATACAACCAACTGTTTTTTGACAAAAGGGTGAAAGCAATTCAATGGAGAAAGGATAGACTTCTCAACAAATGGAGCTAGAGTAATTAGACATGCACAGGAAAAAAATGAACCTCAAACTACACGTCACATCTTATACAAAAATTAATTCAAAATATCATAAACTTAAACGTAAAACTATAAAAATTTTAGAAGATAGTATAGGAGAAAATCGTTAGGGCCTAGGGCTTTGTTAAGAGTTTTTAGACACAACACCTAAAGCATGATCCCTAAAACAAAACCTTGATAAATTGGACTTAAAATGAAAAATATTTGCTCTATCAACAATCTTGTTAAGAGATGAAAGAAAAGCTAGATAGTGAGACCAAATATTCAAAAACCACATAGCTGAAAGAAAGGACAGGAAGAGAAGTCAAGATGGTGGTGTAGGCAGACTCTGAACTCACCTCCTCCCACAGACACAGCCAACTTACAACTACTCGTGGAAAAATTACCCCTGAGACAGAACTGAAAACTGGGTGAGAGGAACTCCTGCAACAAAATACAATCCTAATTGAGGTGGAAGAGGCAGAAACTCCCTTCTGGAGAGGAAAAACGCCACCTTCACAAGCCGCAGCGCCCCACGGCTGCCCGGGGGGCAGCCCACAGGTACGCAGCCCTCCCTGGAGGAGCAGGGCCCTGAGCTGGGGAGCGCCCCCACTGTAGGCACTTTGTGGACGCAGCACAATCAAGATGAGTGGCATAATATCTGACTTTGCCTACTACTAAAACATTGGGGAGTACCCCCAGAAAAGCTGGTTTGCAAAGAAATTAAAACTGGCCCTTAGAGTGCCCATGCTCAAACTCACCCATTTCAGAAAGCAACCTAAAATCACCAGAAAAAAAGGTGCACAGTCCTTTGGGGAAAAAAGACTCACCTGATAGGCTCTGAGTGTGTTGCAGTGAGAGGCGAGACCTCTCCAGGGATTGGGACATTGGCGGCAGCCATTGTTGTGTCCTGGTGTGGGCGTGCTGACACAGATGCCATTGGACATCTCCCGGGGTCCTGCTAGCCCAGGGTCTGCCCCACCCACTAGAGCACTGATTTAATCCAGCTTAGCCAGGGCAGGCAGCCCACCCTAGAGACTGGCCCCACCCAAAAACATACCCTCAGGCAATTTGTGGGCCTGCACAGATGGGTGAATGGATTCTCTGCAGGCTGGTGACTGAGCCCACTTCAGTGGGGCAGGGCATGCACAAGGAGTGGGTGGAGAGTGTGGGGCAGTGGTGGAGGGTGTGGGGCTCCCACCGTGGAGAGACTGGGTCCACTTCAGGAGGTCGGGGTGTGCACACAGGGCAGGAATGTGTTGATTGTGTGTGTGGACCTGTGGGTGGCGGGGCTTGTCAGCTGCAGAAGACTTGTGCTTCTCAAAGACCCACATAGGGGGTTGGCCCCACCTTCCAAAGCCTGAAACAATTGAGTGGTCCCATGTCTGAGGCCAGCCCCACCCAACTGCAATCCTCAGAGAGCTGACAAGAGACCTAAAAGCTGGAGGCTTATAGGAATTGTAAGCCCCTGAGCCTAACAACCTGCCATGCTGGGGGCCTACTCACTTAAAAGAAATACTGCAACACAAATGTGGTATTAGAACTTGCAGCCAACTGTGCTGGGGCTCCCCACACCTCATAAAGAGACTGAAAGCCCCACAACAACTACAAGCAGCTGAGCATTACAACTCCTGGCCAGGAGCATAACTCAGCCTCCCTGGGCACCTACAAGGAGAGCAAACACGCCACAACAGAAGGACACACGTAGCCCACATAAGGGTCACTCCTGGAACATTGAGAACTGAGGGAAGCACACTGCAGGCCCCCTAAGGCATCACTTATATAAGGTCACCTATCCAAGTGCAGGAGACGTAGCTAACCTACCTAATACACAGACACAAGCACAGGGAAAGAGGCAAAATGAGGGGGCAAAGGAATACATTCCAAGTAAGGGAACAGGACAAAACCCCAGAAAAGGAACTAAGTGAAACAGAAATGAGCAACCTACCCAACAGAGAGTTCAAACAAAGAGTGTTAAGGATGCTCACTGATCTGGGGAGAAGAATAGATGAACTCAGTGAGAATGTCCACAAAGAAATGGAAGATATAAAAAAGAAGCAATCAGAAATGAAGAATACAATACTGGAAATGAAAAATTCACTAGAGGGACTCAAAAGCAGTGTAGAGGATACAGAAGAACGGATCTGTGAGCTGGACAAAAGACTACAAGAAATTACCCAAGCTGAACAGGTAAAAGGAAAAAGAATTAAAAAGAGTGAGGACAGTCTAAGGGACCTTTGGGACAACATCAAGTGTACTAATATCTGTGTTATAGGTGTCCAAGAAGGAGAAGATAGAGACAAAGGGGCAGAGAATCTATTTCAGGAAATAATAGATGAAAACTTCCCTAACCTAAGGAAGGAAACAGACATCCAGATACAGGAAGCACAGAGAGCACCAAACAAGATAAACTCAAAGAGGCCCACACCAAGACACAACATAATCAAAATGTCCAGAATTCAAGATAAAGAGAGAATCCTAAAAGCCACAAGAGAAAGACAAGTTACATACAAAGGAAACCCCATAAGGCTATCAGCTGACTTCTCAGCAGAAACCTTACAGGCTAGAAGAGAGTGGCACGATGTATTTAAACTGCTAAAAGGAAAATACTTACAGCCAAGAATACTCTACCCGGCAAGGTTATCATTCAAAATGGGAGGAGAGATAAAAACCTTCCCAGACAAGCAAAAATTAAAGGAGTTTGTCACCAAGAAACCAGTGCTACAAGAAATGTTAAAGGGACTGATTTAAGGGGAAAAGACAAGACTACAAATAGGAAAAATTGTCTATTCCCATGATAAGAAGGTAATGGATACAAATGCACCAAAAAGAGGTTAGATACGATATCAAAAACATAAAATGAGGGAGGAAGGGAATTAAAGAAGTAGACCTTTCAGACAGAGGTCAATCTAAAGAGACCATCAATTCTGTACAGAGGACTACTAAAACACTGAGAAAAAAAAGTTTAAAAATGGCAGTAAGTACATACTTATCAATAGCTACTTTAAATGTCAATGGACTAAATGCTCCAATTAAAAGACATAGGGTGGCTGATTGGATAAAAAAAACAAGACCCATATATATGCTGCATACAAGAGACGCATTTCAGACCTAAAGACACTCACAAACTGAAAGTGAAGGGATGGAAAAACATTCTCCAGGCAAATGGCAATAAAAAGAAAGCTGGGGTAGCAACACTCATATCAGACAAAATAGACTTTAAAACAAAAACTATGAAGAGAGACAAAGAAGGGCATTACATAATGATCAAGGGAACAATCCAACAAGAGGATATAACACTTGTAAATATCTACGCACCCAATGTAGGAGCAGCTAAATATATAAAGCAATTATTAACAGACATAAAAACATAAATAGACAGTAACACAATAATAGTAGGGGACTTTAACACTCCACTTACACCAACGGATAGATCATCCAAACAGAAGATCAATAAGGAAACATTGGCCTTAAATGACACACTAGAACAGATAGACCTAGTAGATATATACAGAGCATTCCATCCAAAAACTGAAGAATACACCTTCTTTTCAAATGCACATGGAACATTCTCCAGGATTGATCACATATTAGGCCACAAAACAAGTCTCCATAAATTTAAGAAGATTGAAATAATACCAAGCATCTTTTCTGACTACAATGGTATGAAACTAGAAATCAACTATAGGAAGAAAATCAGAAAAGCCACAAATACGTGGAGATTAAACAAAATGCTACTGAACAACGATTGGGTTAATGAAGAAATCAAAGGAGAAATAAAAAAAATACCTGGACACAAATGAAAATGAAAATACGACATGTCAGAATTTATGGGATACAGCAAAAGCACTTATAAGAGGGAAGTATAAAGCAATATAGGCCTATCTCAACAAACCAGAAAAATCCCAAATAAACAATCTAACAATGCACCTAAAGGAACTGAAAAAAGAAGAACAAACAAAGCCCAAAATCAGTAGAAGAAGGGAAATAATAAAAATCAGAGCAGAAATAAATGAAATAGAGACTAAAAAAAAATAGAAAAAATTAATAAAACCAAGAGCTGGTTCTTTGAAAAGATCAACAAAATTGACAAACCTTTAGCTAGACTCACCAAGAAAAAAAGAAAGAAGTCTCAAATAAGTAAAATCAGAAATGAAAGAGGAGAAATTACAACAGACATCTCAGAAATACAAAAGATTATAAGAGAATACTATGAAAAGCTATATGCCAACCAATTCGACAATCTGGAAGAAATGGATAAATTCTTAGAATCATACAACCTTCCAAAACTGGATCAAGAAGAAATAGAGAATTTGAATAGACCAATCACCGGTAAGGAGATCGAAATAGTAATCAAAAATCTCCCCAAAAATAAAAGTTCAGGACCAGATGGTTTCCCTGGTGAATTCCACCAAACATTCAAAGAAGACTTAATACCTATCCTTCTCAAACTCTTCCAAAAAATTGAGGAGGGGGGGAAGCTCCCTAACTTATTCTATGAAGCCAACTTTACCCTGATACCAAAACCAGACAAGGACAACACAAAAAAAAGAAAATTGCAGGCCAATATCACTGATGAACATCGATGCAAAAATCCTCAACAAAATACTAGCAAATCACATACAACAATACATTAAAAAGATTGTACACCATGATCAAGTGGGATTTATCCCAGGTATGCAGGGATGGTTCAACATTCGCAAATTAATCAATGTAATACACCACATTAATAAAATGAAGAATAAAAATCACATGATCATCTCAATAGATGCAGAGAAAGCATTTGACAAAATACAGCATCCATTTATGATAAAAACTCTGAATAAAATGGGTATAGAAGGAAAGTACCTCAACATAATAAAGGCCATATATGACAAACCCACAGCTAATAACATCCTCAATGGTGAAAGACTGAAAGCTATCCCTCTAAGAACAGGAACCAGACAAAGATGCCCACTCTCACCACTCCTATCTAACATAGTACTGGAAGTCCTAGCCAGAGCAATCAGGCAAGAAAAAGAAATAAAAGGGATCCAAACTGGAAAGGAAGAAGTGAAACTCTCACTATTTGCAGATGAAATGATTTTATACATAGAACACCCTAAAGAATCCACCAAAAACTTTTAGAAGTAATAAACAAATATGGTAAGTTGCAGGATACAAAATCAACATACACAAATCAGTTGCATTTCTATACACTAACAACGAAGTAGCAGAAAGGGAAATTAAGAATACAATCTCACTTACAATTGCAACAAAAAGAATAAAATACCTAGGAATAAACTTAACCAAAGAGGTGAAAGATCCGTACACCGAAAACTATAAAACATTGCTGAAAGAAATTGAAGAAGACACAAAGAAATGGAAAGATATTACGTGCTCTTGGATTGGAAGAATTAACATAGTTAAGATGTCCATACTTCCTAAATCAATCTATAGATTCAATGCAATCCCTATCAAAGTTCCAACAACATTTTTCACAGAAACAGAACAAAGAATCCTAAAATTTATATGGAACAAGAAAAGACCCTGAATAGCTAAAGGAATCCTGAGACAAAAGAACAAAGCTGGAGGTATCACAATCCCTGATTTCTAAATATACTACAAAGCTATAGTAACCAAAACAGCATGGTACTGGCACAAAAAAAGACACACAGATCAATGTAATAGAATCAAAAGCCCAGAAACAAACCCACACATCTATGGACAGCCAATCTTCGACAAAGGAGCCGAGAACATACAATGGAGAAAAGAAAGTCTCTTCAACAAATGGTGTTGGGAAAACTGGACAGCCACATGCAAAAAAATGAAAGTAGACCCTTACCTTACACCATACACAAAAATTAACTCCAAATGGATTAAAGACTTGAATGTAAGACCTGAAACTATGAAACTTCTAGAAGAAAACATAGGCAGTACGCTCTTCGACATTGCTCCTAGCAACATATTTTCAAGCACCTTGTCTGAACGGGCAAGAGAAACAATAGAAAAAATAAACAAATGGGACTACATCAAACTAAAAACCTTCTGCACAGCAAAGGAAACCATCAACAAAACGAAAAGACAACCTAACAATTGGGAGAAGATATTTGCAAACCATACATCTGATAAGGGGTTAATCTCCAAAATACATAAAGAACTCATGTATCTCAACAACAAAAAAACTAACAACCCAATTAAAAAATGAGCAAAAGACCTGAATAGACATTTCTCCAAAGAAGACATACAGATGGCCTACAGGTACATGAAAAGATGTTCAAAATCATTAACCATCAGGGAAATGCAAATCAAAACTACAATGAGATATCACCTCACGCCCGTCAGAATGGCTATAATTAACAAGACAGGAAACAACATGTGTTGGAGAGGATGTGGAGAGAAGGGAACTCTCATACACTGCTGGTGGGAGTGCAAACTGGTGCAGCCACTATGGAAAACAGTATGGAGATTCCTCAAAAAATCAAAGATAGAACACCATATGATCCAGCTATTCCACTGCTGGGTATTTATCCAAAGAACTTGAAAACACCAGTGCATAAAGATACATGCACCCCTATGTTCATTGCAGCATTATTGACAATAGCCAAGACTTGGAAGCAACCTAAGTGCCCATCAAGCGATGAATGAATAAGGAAGATATGGTATATATACACAATGGAATACTACTCAGCCATAAGAAAGGATGAAATCCAGCCATTTGTGACAATATGGATGGATATTGAGGGTATTTTGCAAAGTGAAATAAGTCGGGGGAGAAGGTCAAATACCATATGATCTCCCTCATTAAGCAGTAGATAATAACAACAACATACACATAGAGACAGAGATTGGATTGGTGGTTACCAGAGGGGAAAGGGGGAGAGAGGAGGGCGAAAGGGATAATTCGGCACATATGTGTGGTGATGGGTTATAATTAGTATTTGGGTGGTGAACATGATGTAATCTATGCAGAAATAGAAGTATAATGATGTACACCTGAAATTTATACAATTTTATAAACCAATGTTACTGTAATAAACAAAAAATTTTAAAAAAAGTAAAAGCTGTTAAAGCTCTGTGTCTGGAGGCCAAGACAAACACAGTCTAGCACAAAATGTGCCACAAACCTGTGCGTCAATGGAAACAGCAAGCTAGCCACAGGCAATTTACTCCCCATCATCTGTAGTTGAACCACTTTTAAATGCATTATTGAATGCTTGGCCGTTGAAGGGTCCATTGAACTTTAAGAGATTTTTCATTTATTTTGCTTTTTGTTTTTAACAGAGGATGGATCCTACCCCAGAAAAGCCTCTTGCTTCCTGATCAGAGCTGCCAGTATTTGAGCTTCACGGAAGCTCAAATGGAAGGCAAAGGCAGGCTCAAGTAACTGCACGTGTGTGTACACATATGTGAAAGTGTCCACTAAAGCAGTGTATCCAACTACAGCTCACAGGTAAACGTACTGGGTTTCAGATGCATCAGGTCTGTAGAAATCGCAAGTTGATAGAGCAAAAAAGGGGTTTCCAACCAGAAATGTAAAACATGTAGGAGGAAAATTGAGCTCCTGACAGAGAAGTGATACATTTTCTCCTTAGAATTGTTGGAAATAAACACTTTCCATCTAATGTAGCCCTCTCTACCATTATAGAGATGCCTCCAATGTCTCTTTTATGTTAAAGCTGTTGACATGCTAATTTTCATATCTTGTACAATCTTAAAAATAAGAACGAAATATTTACCATCTACAAAATTATCTTATTTCCTTGGCCTTATATACAGAGAGTTAAAGAAATGAAGTAAACACAAGTTGTTACTTATCCTCAACTCTACTGTTCCTAATTTGTAAACTTTAAAGTACTTAAGAGGCAACAAAGCAATACTGTGGAAAGAAATATGGATTTGGTTTTGAGTCTAATATTTAAAATTTGTGAGTTATAAAGTAATTTCACCAACCTCAGTTTCCTGTATCTGGAGGAAAAGGCTTGGATTTGATAAATTGCAGAGGTTTCTCAGCACTAAAATTCAGTGATTCTCTCCCAAGATATGAACTTGTGAGAAAGAAAGGCCATAGGGTTTGGAGTTCCAGACCTGAAGAATTCTCCTGCATACCAGCTTTGTTACCTGGAGCACCTCAGCCTTAATTTCTTGCTCTATAAATTGGGCATAACAATGTAAGCAATTTACAGATAGCTGTAGAAGAGGTATGGAGGATGGAAAAGCATCTATCCCAATGCCAGACCAATGGTTGTCACACAGCAGAAATAAAAGAAAATAGCGTGATAAGTAGCGAGGGTATGAAAATAGATGTTTTGCAGAGAAATGGGGAAAGTAGAATGAAGCCCACCAAGACTGGGTGAAGGGAGATGAGGAAGGGAAGGGAAGAGGATGGGAAGGGAAGAGGAGAGGTGCACCACAGAGTGGGAAACCAACAACCTGAACTTAAATTTGCCTGAGCTTACTTGAGAATTGCACTAATGCTCTTTATTATCCGATAAATTGAAGGAGTGGAGAATTTGAATATCTCATTCAGTATAACTCAAAGATTTGGTAAAAATTATTAAGTAAATAAGTACAAAAACTAAAATGAAAGCTGCTCTAGAAAATCTGGAAACCCCTACACTACAAGCTGCTGCTCTATATCAGGATACTTGGTCCATGGTTCTCTAGACCAAGGTTTTCTAGATGGTGGTCTTCAGAACACTCTGGAGTATTTGTTAAATGAGCAGAATCCCAGGTCACACCCAGATCTCAAGTTTCATAATTTCTAGGGGGGCACAAGACTGTGCATTTTAACTCAGTTTCCTAACTTTTGTGCACACTCCACTTTGAGAACCACTGGTCTAAACTAAGGGCAGGATTAATGAGCCCCTGATGCCCACCAAAGAGTTCCAACAGTCTTTGCTGCCCTCAGTGCCTCTGTCACCTGTCTGCAGGAATAATTCAGGATTTCCCCCGAGAGTAACTTGCCTTCACAGTCTTTTCCCAAGTGTACAACACCACAAAAGCTTTCTGTCCCTAGGAGTTTTATTTGTGAGCTTGACCAAGAGGATTTGAAGTTTCCTGATCTTAAAGCCTAGTTTTCTCTCTTTCTCCCAGATTAACAAATATGGGCAATTAAGAATAAATAGTGAACAGAAAATCCAGAAATGCTAAATAACAGAAAAAACTATTTCAAAATTAACACTAAATACATGATTACAGAGATTTCTACCACTGTGCTGGCTTTCACAGATTGTGTATGTTTTACAGCTAACCACACATGGAATTTTTGTTGGAAACCCAGAGACACTCACAGATCAAAGCCCACGTTTCCGTCTCTGCCATGATGACAGAAAGTAAGTGTTGCACAGCAGGTGGCCTGAGGAAGCACCAGTCTCCAGGGAATGGTGAGTAATCTCCGCCTGAGAAGAGGCTGACAGCAACCACTTGAAAGGCTAATCTAAATTTATGAGCCTTCACCCTCTGCCTGTTCTCTGAATGCTGATTTCAGAAGATGTGCCCCAGAGAGGACGTGTAGCTACTGAGCTTTCTTGATGGGTGTGGAAAGGTCAAAGTCTTTATGGCAGAAAAAATAGCTCGTGGATAAAGCCGACTTATAAATCACATGTTCTCCTTCAGCGTTCTTTCCCTTTAGCTGGGTGAAAATTCCTACAATTTGGATAGAGGGGCAGCTTCCTCTGGTGTCTCTCTCAAAGCCCCAGTTAATATTTTGCAGCCATCAAAAGGTCCTTGGGGAGTTATTCAAAGGTATCTATCAAGCAATTTCCCCTACTGAGCGAACAAGGAGATCATTCTGGAAGAACCACAGAAGAGAGTTTGCAAAAATTTAAGGCAGGTTTAGAAGATACAGTGCCAAAAAACAGACCTGACAATCATTCATAGTAGACCAACAACCACAGGTAGCAACTGATTATGCAAAACCATCCAGGGGAGAAGTTGGTGTGTCTGTCTTCCTCGCTCAAGTTCACACCAGTCTTCGTATGGGTAGAGAGGACAGGATCTGGTCATCCTCCCACTATATTTTACATCCCATCAATGCAATTCTCCCTTCAGGTTTTAAGATGAAAAACCTGTCTAGACTCACCAAGTCACTTCAAGCTCATAAATCTCAAAATTCCAAATAAATGCTTCTTAGAGAAGAATAAAACTCCAATTAATTTCTGATGAGAAATATATTATTAGGAATCATTATTCTGATCATTCTAAGCCTATCTTAAAGGCTTAGAGATCCTTTTTCATTTACATAATGTCATACTTTATCTTAATTTTATAGAAGAACAAATAAAGAAAACATTAATTTTCAGGTGTAGAGAAGTGACTTCAAATCATCGCTCAATAATCCAAGTAATAAGCTGTAAGTAATGACTTAGAAAATCCAAAATAGCAGATAATTTTTAAAAATCCATTTACCTTTGTATTTCATTGGTATTTAACTATTTTAAATCAGTGCATGTAATGCAAGAAAAATGATAAAACCATTTAAGTTGCATTTTAAATCCCTTAGTACCTATCGGCTAGTTAGTAGGACAACAAGAATAAACAGAGAAGGAAAAAACGTTTCTCAACTTTGGAGGAAACTACACCAAAAAGTTCTTTGTTGTCTTATCCAAAAATGAGCATAGACAGCTGATTATCACAGACTGTGGAGAGACTGCCTATTGAACATAAACCCAACAGCTATAAGCAAATACTCTGGTACCATTTCCAGAAATTTAGCAAAAAAAAAAAAAAAAAGATTTTATGAGTATAGGAAAAGTGTACTTTTTTTTGTAACTTAGGAAAATGATACTAATACTCTCTGCTTGGATAGCATGGGACACCACAGCCTAAACAACAATCCTGAGCAAGAGACAGACCAAGTGCAGTCATCCCTGGAGACTCAGAGAAGTTACTACTTGGCAGAGAGCACAGAGCTGGAAGTGCCCAGGCCAGACTCAACACCAAAGCCTAATCCTGGTCTGGTGCTGGTGTGTTTGCATTCTCATGATGCCAAGAACATTATCCTCCTCAATCAAGACATTCCCATAAGAACACCAAAAGACTGCGGAAAAGTTAAGGTACTCCAATGCTCACTGTTCAATATCTTTGCCCTAACTGTGTTTTCTTCATCCAAGCTCTATGCTCCTGGTAATAAAAATAAATCAAGTGAATAGCTTTCACCAAAATTGCAGTGAGAAATAACATGTCAGCAAGCCATTAAACATTGCTTTAGGTTTGGGTGCATTTCTGAAAGCTTTTAGAAGTCTGAAGGGAGGATGCTAAGTTCTTACTTCAGTTCCCCAAATGAGGACAAGCTGTCAATGTGATTCTCTCCTGCTAACAGGCTAAATGTGTGGGATGAATTTGTCCTCACACCCATTTCGCCCTGCTGGAACCATCGTTTCAGAATTCTTGCAATGTAGTCTCAACCTTGGATGGTGAAAGACAGAACAAAAGACTCACAAAGTAGGTGACACAAACTCCCAAGATGCCACTGCAAAATACATGGCCATTGCTCCCTCTCCCACTCCACCCCCACAAGGAGTGAAATGTGGAGTTGTCACTCACCACAGGCCACCAAGCAAAACTCGGTTTTCTATCAAGTTGGCCAACCCTGCACAGGCATGAAGGAAATACAAACAAGTCCTTCAAGGCAGCAGGATGGCAAGAAACATCTCATTTGCTCCCAGAGGGAACTGCCACCACAATAGGTGCATGGTGGAGCTGGCAGAAGTTTGTCCAAAATCAAGTCTGAAAGACATACAATGAGATTTTATTCAGATCGACTGTAGTACATTAGATTTTAATTCAGTCTCAAATGCCACTCACTGCCTCCGAATTGAGCACAAACACTTCACAGCGCACCGCACTGCACTTACTACAACACAAAATCACCAGCCCTTTGAAGCAGGAGGAAAGGAAGGTATGGTGAGAGATTGTTTATTACCTCCTTTGAAAAAATAGGGGTGGAAGATGGCCGATGGCTCTTATCTCCACTAAGGGAGGTGGAATCTGCTGCTCTTCCTCCCCATCAAGTTCAAATTCTGCACTAGATAACATGTGTAACTTAGCATTTCTGAATAGCAGAGGACAGAGCACACAAGAACGCATCTTATAACCAGGGAAATTCACCTAGGTTCATGGCCTCAGCCTCCAGGCAATCTACTGTTTCAGAGAAACCTTTCTCAGCTCCTGAGAAGGCGTGACGACTTCATGTGTTGCATCCAGATATCTCTCTGTCACCTTGTCGCTTCTTGATCCCTGGGCCAACGCTGTCCTTGGTCATCACCCCTCCTATCCGTAAAGCAGCCTTAAACAGTTAAACTCTACTTTTGAGGACTTTGCAGGAAAGCTCTACTACAGCTGCTATAAAAGGAGAAAATATCAACAAATCGTGATTTAGAGAAATTTTTTTTTTTACTGAGGTAATATTGGTTTATAACACTATATAAATTTTAGGTGTACATCATTATATTTCTACTTCTGTATAGATTGCATCATGTTCAACACCAAAAGTCTAGTTGCTATCTGTCACTGTACAAATCTGCCCCTTTACCCCTTTCACCCTCCTCCCCCCCTCTTCCCCTCTGGTAACCACCGATCTGTTCTCCGCATCTATGTGTTTGTTTGCTTACCTTCCGCATATGAGTGAAATCATACGGTAATTGTGTTTCTCCATCTGATTTATTTGGTGTAGCATTATACCCTCAAGGTCCATCCATGCTGTTGGAAATGGCAAGATTTCATCTCTTTTATAGCTGAGTAGCATTTCATTGTGTATATATACCACATCTTCTTTATCCATACATTCTTTGATGGGCACTTAGATTGTTTACAAGTCTTTGCTATTGTGAATAATGCTGCAATGAAAACAGGGGTGCAGATATCTTTTCAAATGGGTGTTTTCATGTTCTTCGGATAAATACGAGGAAGTGGAATAGCTGGATCATATGGTAGTTCTATTTTTAATTTTTTGAGGAAACTCCATACTGTTTTTCATAGTATGAACATATTGGCTGCACCAATTTACATTCCCACCAACAGGTATGTGGATTCCCTTTTCTCCACATCATCTCCAACATGTGTTATTTCTTGTCTTTTTAACAATAGCCATTATAATTCACTTGTGTATGAATGTATGTATACATTAACACTAAAAAATACACATACTTAGTAATATTAAAAAATAAAGAAAGAAAGAATAGCCATTCTGATGGGCATGAGGTGATGATATCTCATTGTAGTTTTGATTTGCATTCCCCTAATAATTAGTGGTGTTGAACATATTTTCATGTGCCAGTTGGCCATCTGTATCTCTTCTTTGGAAAAATGTCTGCTCAGATCCTCTGCCCATTTTTTGATTGGGTTGTTTTGTTGTTGTTGTTGAGTTGTATGAGTTCTTTGTGTATTTTGGATAGTAACCGTTATGGATATATGATTTTCAAATACTTTCTCCCAATTGGTAGGTTGTCTTTTCACTTTGTTGATGGTTTCCTTTGCTGTGCAGAAGCTTTTTAGTCTGAACTAGTCTCATTTGTTTATTTTTTCTCCTGTTTCCCTCGCCTGAATAGACATGGTATTTGAAAAGATACTGCTACGACCAATGTCAAAGAGCATACTGCCTATATTTTCTTCTAGGAGCTTTAAGGTTTCAGGTCTTACATTCAAGTCTTTAACCAATTTTGAGTTAATTTTTGTGTAAGATAATGGTCTACTTTCATTCTTTTGCGTGTGGCTGTCCAATTCCCAACATCATTTATTGATGAGACTTTCCTTTCTCCAGTGTATGTTCTCGGCTCTTTTGTTGAAGATTAGCTATCTATAGATGTGTGGTTTTATTTCCAGGCTCTCACTTCTGTTCTGTTGACCTATGTGTCTGTTTTTGTGCCACTACCATGATGTTTTGATTACTATAGCTTTGTAGTATGTTTTGAAATCAGGGAATGTGATACCTCCAGTTTTGTTCTTTTCTCTCAGGATTGCTATTGTTATTTGGGGACTTCTGTTGTTCCGTTCAAATTTTAAGATTTTTTTGTTCTATTGCCATGAAAAATGTCATTGCGATTCTGATTTGGATTGCACTGAATACATAGATTGCTTTTGGTAATATGGACATTTTAACTATGTTTATTCTTCCAATCCATGAGCATGGAATATCTTTGCACTTCTTTATGTATTCTTCAGTTTCTTTCAACAATGTCTTATAGCTTTTGGTGTACAGGTCTTTCATCTCCTTGGTTAAATTTATTCCTAGCTATTTTATTATTTTTGTAACAATTGTAAATAGGATTGTATTCTTGATTTCTCTTTCTGCTAGTTCATTGTTAGTGTATAGAAATGTAACCTATTTTTGTATGTTGCTTTTGTACTCTGTAACTTTACTATATTCATTAATTATTTCTAACAGTTTTTTGGTGGATTTTCTATATAGAGAATCATGATGTCCACAAATAGTGACAGTTTTACTTCTTCCTTTACAATTTGGATCCTTCTTATTTCTTTTTCTTACCTAATTGCTCTGGCTAAGATTTCCAATACTATCTTAAATAAGAGTGATGAGAGAGGGCAACTTTTTCTTGTTCCTGTTTTGGAGGAATAGCTTTCAGTTTTTCACCATTGAGTATGACGTTGACTGTGGGTTTGTCATATATGACCTTTATTATCTTGAGGTACTTTCTCTCCATACCCATTTTATTGAGATTTTTTTTTTATCATAAATGGATGCTAAATCTTGTCAAATACTTTATCTACATCTATTGAGATGATCATGTGATTTTTATTCTTCATTTTGTTAATATGGTGTATTATATGGATTGATTTATGGATGCTGAGCTGTCCCTGTGCCCCTGGAATAAATCCCACTTGATCATGGTATATGATCTTTTTAAAGTATTGTTGTATTTGATTCGCTATTTTGTTGAAGATTTTCATCTATGTTCATCAGTGATATCGACCTGTAATTTTCCTTTTTTGTGTTGTTCTTCTCTGGTTTTGGTATTAGGGTAATGTTGGCCTAGTAACATGAGTTTGGAAGCATCCCATCCTCTTCAATTTTTTGGAAGAGTTTGAGAAAGACTGGTATTAAATCTTCTTTGAATGTTTGGCATAATTCACCAGAGAAGCCATGTGGTCCTGGACTTTTGTTTTTTGAGAAGATTTCATTCCTGTTTTAATCTCTTTACTTGTGATTGGTCTATTCAGATTCTCTATTTCTTCTTGATTCAGTTTTGGGAGGTTGTATAATTCTAAGAATTTATCCATTTCTTCTACTTTACACAATTTGTTGGCATATAGCTTCTCATAGTATTCTCTTATAATCCTTTGTATTTCTGTGGTATTCATTGTAATTTCTCCTCTGTCATTTCTGATTTTATTTATTTGGCCTTCTCTCTTTTTTTCTTAGTGAGTCTGGCTAAGGGTTTGTCAATTTTGTTTATCTTTTCAAAGAACCAGCTCATAGTTTCATTGTTCTTTTCTACTGTCATTTTAGTCTCTCATTTATTTCCAGTATGATTTTTATTATTTCCTTCCTTTTACTGACTTTGGGTTTTATTTTTTTTTTTTTTTCTAGTCTTTTAGGTATAGTGTTAGATTGTTTGTTTTAGATTTTTCTTGTTCCTTAAGGTAGGTCTGTATTGGTATAAACTTCCCTCTTAGTACCACTTTTGCTGCATCCCATACGTTTTGATATGTTGTATTTTCATTTTCATTTGTGTCTAGGTATTTTTTGATTTCTCCTTTGATTTCTTCATTGATCCAATAGTTGTTCAGTAGCATGTTGTTCAGTCTCCACTTATCTGTGACTTTTCCAGGTTTCTTCTTGTAGTTGATTTCTAGTTTCATACCATTGTGGTTGGAAAAGAAGCTTGATATGGTTTCAATCTTAAATTTATTGAGACTTCTTTTGTTTCCCAACATATGGTCTGTCTTTGAGAATGTTCTATGTGCACTTGAGAAGAATATGTATTCTGCTGCTTTTGGATGGAATGTTCTACATATATCTATTAAGTCCATCTGGTCTAGTATTTCATTTAAGGCCAATGTTTCCTTGTTGACTCTGTCTGAATGATCTATCCATTGATGTTAGTAGGGTATTAAAGTCTCCTACTATTATCGTGTTGCTGTCAATTTCTCCCTTTAGGTCTGTCAATAGTTGCTTTATATACTTTGGTGCTTCTATGTTAGGTATATATATATTAATAAATATTATGTCTTCTTGGTGGATTGTCCTCATTATCATTATATAATGTCCATCTTTGTGTCTTGTTATCTTTTTTGGCTTGAAGTCTATTTTGTCTGATATATTTTGTCTGACCCGCTCTCTTTTGGTTGCCATTTGCTTGGAGTATCATCTTTCACCCTTCGTTCTTAGCCTATGTTTGTCTTTAGAGCTGAGATGGGTCTCCTGGAGGCAGTATATTGTTGGGTCTTGTTTTTTAATCCATCCAGCCACTCTGTCTTTTGATTGGTGAATTCAATTCATTTACATTTAGGGTGATTATTGATATATGAGGATTTAAGGCTACCATTTTATCTTTTGTTTTCTGGTTGCTCTATATTTCCATTATTTCTTTTTCCTTGTGTTTCTGTCTGTCATTTCAGTTTGGTGGTTTTCTGTGATGTGTTTATCAGTTTCCTATTTTTTTATGTTTGTGACTCTGCTCTGAATTTTTGCTTTGCGGTTACCATGAGGTTTGTATAAAAGATCTCATAGATGAGATGGTTCCTTTTCTGCTAATAGCATCTTATCTTCATTTGCCTATGCAGGTTCCATGCTTTTGCTCTTCCCCTTCTATGTTTTTGTTGTCACAAATTATTGTTTTTTGATTTGTGAATTTGTTACTAAATTGAAGTGGTTCTAGTTATTTTTGATGCTTTCTTTCCCTTTAGCCTTTATTTTATAACTAAGTGTTTACTAGCCTATTCTAATATAGAGTTGCAACTTTCTGATTCTGTCCATCTATTTTTCACCTTGCTTGGAGCTTTGTATACTTTTGCCTTTTTGTTGCAGGTAGGAGGGTTCCTTTCAATATTTCCTATAAGGCAAGTCTAGTGGTGATGAACTCTCTCAGGTTTTGTTTGCCTGGGAAAGCTTTTATTTCTCCTTCATATCTGAAGGATAACTTTGCTGGATAGCATATTCTTGGCTGACAGTTTTTATCTGTCAATATTTTCAATGTATCATTCACTCTCTTCTAGCCTATAAAGTTTCTGCTGAGAAATGCACTGATATCTGAATGAGAGTTCCTTTCTAAGTTGTTTTCTTCTCTCTGGCTACCCTTAGTATTCTTTCTTTGTCATTGACTTCTTTTTTTTTTTTTTTTAAAGATTTTATTTATTTATTTTTCCCCCAAAGCCCCAGTACATAGTTGTCTGTCATAGCTGCACATCCTTCTAGTTGCTGTATGTGGGACGCGGCCTCAGCATGGCTGGAGGAGTGGTGCCTCGGTGCGCACCCAGGATCCGAACCCGGGCCGCCGGCAGTGGAGCGCACGCACTTAACCGCTAAGCCACGGGGCCGGCCCAGTCATTGACTTCTGACAGTTTTAAAAGATGTGCCTTGGAGAAGATCTTTTTGCGTTGAAATAATTAGGTGTTCTATTAGCTTCATGTACTTGTATATCCAGGTCTTCCCCAGGTTTGGGAAGTTCTCAGCCAGTATTTCTTTAAATAACTTCTCTGCCTCTTTCTTCCTCTCTTTTCTTTCTGGGATACCCATTATCTTTACGTTACTTTTCCTAATTGAGTTGAATATTTCTTGTAGAATTTCTCCATTTTTTTTTAATCTTAGTTCTCTCTCCTCTTCCGTTTGAATCATTTCTATATTCCTATCTTCGAGCTCACTAATTCTCTCTTCCATATGGTTTGCTGTATTTCCAATGCTTTCTACTTTATTCTTCATCTCATTTATTGTGTTTTTCATCTCCAGAATTTCTGTTTGGTTCTTTTTTAGAGTGTCAATCTTTTTGGTGAGGAACTCCTTCTGTTGATTAATTTTATTCCTGAGCTCATTGAACTGTCTTTCTGAGCTTTCTTGTAACTCATTGAGTTTCTTCATGATAGCTGTTTTGAATTCTCTGTCAGTTAGATTGTAATCTTCTGTGACTTCAAGTTTGGTTTCTGGATAATTGTCATTTTCTTTTTGTGTTACTGTAGTTTTTCATGGTGCTTGATGAGTTTTTCCTCTGCTGACGCATTTGTGGTAGCAAACACCTTTCTTATTTGGGTATGGCTTTGGTTACTTTGATTCTGAGCTGCTTCTGATTGTATTTGAGAGCCTGTGCTTTCCAACCTCCACTGCCCCTGCCAGAGATATCATCAGTGCCCTCCTTGTGCTGCTTGTATCTTTGATGTCACTGGTGCCTAGCTTCTTACAATGTCACTGCAGTCATGGGTGTCACCACTGGGGTCACTGGGCTGGTGAGCACCTCTGCTGCTTCCAGGGTCACCTGGGTAGTGGGTTCCCCCACTGCAGTGGGAAGAGTGAGAGAGTGGGATGGGATCCTGGGTCATAGGCACCTCCACCACATTCAGGTTTGTTGGGTCTGCAAGTGCCACTGCTCCAGGAAGGGGTGCTGAAGTTGTGGGCACTGCTGCAGCTGGGGGGGGGACCAGGGTCATGGGCTTTGCTGTCACTGTTACCTGTCTCTCTGCTTGTTCTCCATAGGCTCAGGCACTGCTGCTGCATGCACCACCTGTACTGCTGCTCCTGGGTTTTCTGGAGGTGCTGGCACAACTGTTGCCAGGAACACTGGGTTCACAGGTTCTCACCATCACTGCCAGGTGGGCCAGAGTTGTGGGCAACACTTCCACCACCACAGGCGGAGGGGTACCTGTGTCATGAGTGCTGCCAGCATTCCTGAAGCCTCTAGTCTCTGGCACTGGCATGATTCCTGGAACCTCAGGTCATGGGCACTGCCACCACTGGTGGCAGTACCAGGATCTTGGATCCTGCCCCTGCTTCTGGTAGGGCCAAGTTTGAAGGCATTGCTGCCAGGAGAGAGGAAGGGGCTGGGTCACAGGTATTGTCACAGTTCCCAGAGCCTCTGGTTGCATGCCCTGCAGCAGTCCCTGGTACATCCAGGACCGTGGGCTGCCTGGGTTCCTGGGGCCCCCATTCACAGATGTTACCATAGTTCCTGGGCCCTCTGGTCTGAGGAACTGCCACCAATGCTCCCATGTTTCTGCCACCTCCAGGAGGTCCAGTCCACCCACCTTCAGATGTATAGATGTATGGATCTCTCAGGCGTTCTGGTGTGCTGTGCAGATTACTTTGTTGGTCTATGGATGTCCTACTGGTTACAACTTAGGGTGGAATGACAAAGGGAATAACTTACTCTGCCACAATGCTGATGTCACTCTTTGAGAAAATTTTTAAAGTTTATGATTGTAGAGAGTTTTGCACTCAGCAATGTTAGGCAAAGAGGGGCAATAGGACCAAGGGGAAGATCTGTAGCACAAGATTTTCACTGGCCAACTCCTCCAAGCCCTTTGTTTATTAAGCTGACACCCAACTCAAGTTGTCACATGGACCGGCTGCTTCAACGCCCATGGGTTCTTCAGAATGTTTCCAGGGCACAGGGTGCTACTGCAGAAAGCACGTAGCAATAGCTTCATAAAATCAAGCATTTTAAAGTGAAGAGGAAAATTAAAGATCATTCATTCAAATCTTTCCTTTTACGAGCAGGGAAACTGAGGCCCAGAGAGGTAAAGGGATTTGTCCAAGGTCACAGAATTAATTACAACAGACTACAGACACGGGTTTCACCTTTACCAGAGGAGTTGGAAGAAGGACTTTAACCATCTAAACATTGCCAAATGAAATTAATTTCAATTGAGCTTCAGTTCAGCTAAAGCTTCCAGCAGCAACATGGAAGCTCCTGGAAGAAACAGCGAGAACCTGGCAGATGGGACAGCAGAAGCTGGCAGAGATTCTGATCACAGTCTTGCCTTCCAAGGTCAGCCAAATTCACAGAAAGCCAGATAAGAACAGCGCCCAGAAGATTGCACCTGTTTTTGCATTTTTTTCAGACACCCACTGTTTTACCTAATGCTTTCCTGAAATGTGCTGCATTTTACGTCTATCCTTTTTAATTCTCCAAAGCAAAGTACTTGAGGCTGTCAACTGGATCACAGCATCTTTCCTTGGACACTTAGCACACAGGTGGAGGAAGGAGGCAATGGTGTTTGTGACTCTGAGACACCTAGTGTGTTGGGCAGTGCCCTGACTCGGGAATCCAGAAATGAGCTGATACTTGAAGACTTAAAGGAGCCCAAGGAGAGGGACAAACATGACTGGAAGGCAAATGGGCCAGCTGAGAACAATCCAAGAGAATAGGGAGTGCTCTATTGTCTATTGTAATATGGGGGCAAAGGTGACTCCAACAAACGTCCCCAAGGTGTTTCATGGGTGGTAATGGGAAGCCATTTCTCACTCCCCTAAGAAAGAGATAGAGATATGAAAAGAAATGGGGACTGAGATAAGGAAGGAACAAGGACTGGAGTTGAAGCCTTATGCCTTTGTCTATCACAGTGGTTTTAAAACTGACTCATACAGTGGTTTTGAGACTATTACACTGGTCTTTAAAACCTTAGAGCACTGAGGTTCTGTGATGATGGTGTCTCAGAGATGCAGGAGGCTGAGCTCTCGGCCACACTGTCCCCACCCAGACCATAGATCCTGCCCAAGCTCTGCAGCTCAGCACTAAAGGCTTTCTAGAATCTGTCAGTTTAACCAGTTCCCTTGCTCATCACTATGAACTTAGTCTCTCTCTCTCTCTCACACACACACACACACACACACACACACACACACACACACACACACCATTCCTTGGTGAGAAAACCACTGCATAAGATAACAGAATAATTCTATATTCAGTAAATGTGCTGGAAAAAAAGACAAGATTTGAGCACTTTTATCTCCAATAAGTGGTTTTATAAAGATTCATAATAAAAATGAAATGATTGAATGAATGAATTAGGAGCAAATTGCCAAAGGAAACCTTAATTAGAAAGATACTATCCCAAAAATCCAGGAGTAAAGAAAATTAGTTTAGATAGCTCCTTTGGGGATCCAATCCACATAGCCACAAGAAAGCACACAGGGATTGAAAGCCCAAAGTTTCACAGCCAAGTTGGAATATTCCTGGAGAAATTAAAAAGTGGTAGGGAAGAAAGGATAGAAAAATCTCAGAGTTATAAACAGAGTGTTGAGGAAGCAGCTGACATTCTCACTTTGATGAGTACCAGGACTAAGGGTCACGAGCAGGGTGGGCTGACAGTGCATCTGTCCTTGGGTTAGTTTTCCTATACTTTCTCCAATTGTTACATCATGGGCTTGTCAGAAAGTAGTATTTAATTAATATTTGTCTTTTCTATGAGATGCATACTTTTCTGAATAAAACAATAAGTGATTGGACCATATGCTAAACCCCAGTCGGTCTCAGTTACTTCCCCGAGGAGAGCTCACCCACAGAGCTTGCACATCCTTGGGAAGAGTGTTGGCATCATGCCCAGACCTGACCTGTCTCCATACCTGGCAAGGGAAGTGCACCAAACAATGTTGCTCTCCGGAACATTCTCCTTCCTTCTCTCTGCTCAGCTAAATTATTCTCATCCCTCCAGTTCCAAAGAAAGTCTTACCTTTTTCAGAAGGGTCGTAGCTGCAGAGCTCCTGATTTCATTGTTGTGGGGAGCAGCCTGGGCATCAGGAATTTTTAAAAGTTCCTTGGGTGTAACCAAGGTTGAGAGCCTGGGTCTTAATTCAGAGGAGGGGTCGCCCAGGGAAGAATTCTGAACACAGTGGCAGCTGGACAGGGTGATGTCCCATTCTGGCAGTGTGTGTGCAGTGGAAAGGTTTGGAGTCAGGAGACCCGGATTTGAATCCTACTTTTGTTACTTATGAACAAGTTACTGCAACTATCCAGGCCTCAGTGTTCTCATCTAGTAATGGGACAATAACACACACTTTGTCAGAGCTTGGGGAGATAGCATGAGATGACGCACACGATGCACCTGCCATGGTGCATGGCCCAGGGTAGTCTCTGGAATATATTAATTTTTTCTTTTTCCACGAGCCACACGACTACAGCCATTCTATCTGCATGACAGTTACAAGAGCTAATCCAGAAGTTCTGACGTTGTGTCACATCCCTGAGGGAATAAACTTCACCCTCATTTCTTGCCATTTTGGTGCTCACTGGCTGTAAGAACTCACTGAGACTTTATTGTTCACTGCTGTGCTCTCCCTGCCCACCTCCTAAGACCACCTTGCCTCCCTCCCACTAACTCATATTCATCTAAAAAGAACCCCCAGTCCACTTGACTACCCATCAACCCATTCAGTTTCACATCAGCCATTCTTTCCATTCATACAACCCAAACTTTCCTCCCACCAATATCACTGCAAATCACTTCTCAACACTCACAAGAAAAAGCAGGTCTGGGAAGGAGGATTTGCTTCATCCACAGGCAACAGTCAGTTCTATCACGTGTCCTTTACCTGACTTTGCTTCTTACTTAGAAGAGAAATTACGTCCCGTTAATCAGGAACAGCCTCAAAGTGCCCCCCAGCAAAGTGCCCACACATAGACCCTTCCCCCCCGGAGGGGGAGGCCGGCTTCCGTTGCTGGGTGTGGAGCTCACCCCTCTGCTCTTCCCTGGGATCCTGTCCCATCGCCATCCTCAAGCTCTCCTACCTCTGACTTCTCTCTCCCATCTGGAACCTTCCAACAAACCTACACAAGCTCAATTATCCACTGTCCTCAAAATGCTTCCCTTGACCCTCTCTGCTTTCTTCTCTCCACTTTCAAGTGTCTTAAGGGCACAGTCTTTCTATTCACTCACTCCTCTCTCTCACTTCCTCGCCTCTGCTCTGTTCTTAGAGGCAGGTACTTGTACCCACTAGTAAAACTATTTCAAAAAATTCACTAAGAAACCTCCCAGCTACCAAACCCAAGGGGTAATCCTGCATTTTGGCATTTGAACAGTCACTGGTACACACGAACACACACACACACATACACACACACACACTTCTACAGTTCCTTCTCTGTACCTGGAGTCCACCCAGCTCTCCTACCCTCTGGCCAACCCTTTTTCGTTTCCTTCTCCAGTGCCTCTTTCCCTCCCTTAGTAACCAGGGTTCACATTCCCCAGGATCTCATCCTGGGGGCTCCTTTCTCTCTTCCGGGTGTTCTAATACTCTTGGACTTGTTCAGACATTCCATGTATTACTTGAATGTAATCACCATGCAGGCAGCACATATCCTAATTGCCTAGAGCAGTACGAGGCTCATACGAGGAGCTTAATAAGAATTTACTGACAAATAGTCATTCAAATACTTATAGCTCCAGCCTAGACCTCTCTCAATAAATGAAGACCATACATCCTACCTCCTCCCAGCCTTCTCAGCCTGAAGGGACCACAGGCACAAGGGGCAAGTGCTTCATGAGCTCACCTCACACCCTCTCAACCCCCCTCGGGTTTCAGCCTCAGCTTCAGTGGCCAGTTCCCTGCACAGTGACCACATCCATTTCCAGTCGGGGCTGCAGCGGCCCTCTGCTCTTCTGCCTCAAGATTCTCCAAAGCCTTGGAAGCTGGTTCAGCAGCAGCAGGCCCAGAGGAGTTCACACCCCAGGGAAAAACCCTCAACTCTGAGATAAACGCCTTCACCTCTTGCCCAGAGGATCCCAGGGGGATTGAATTCTAGATGCCCTCAACAGTGACCAGCTCAATAATGAGCGCTGTGTTGCATGTACATGCTTCCCTGCCTCAATCTCCCTGCCCTCACGCCTTCTTTCTAGGATGGCCTCCCGTGTTGATAACTGAAGTGGACCCAAGAAGCAGAAACTCAGGACAGGCATCTGGAACTAGATCACTCACTGGTCAGAGGGTGACAAGGACTCTGTCGCTGGTGGTCAGTAGTGGTAACTCCCAACAGTCTAGAGTTTGACAGTGACTGAGCCTCTCACCCGACAGAACTGGGGGGAACAAGTGGGAGGGGAAGTGCTGGTATAGGCCAGAGCCCTCTCACTTGAATGGCACAGGAGGAGTTGTGTATAGCGCAGAATTCTCTGCTTTGGGGGCTGGCATTTGGATGATGCAGGCTCAAGATTTAAGAGAGCAACAAAAAACTCAGTAATCAAAATAAATAATATTTCAATACACTTCAATTCCTGTCTTGATTTAAAATTTTGATATTTTATTCACCATGTATTGTTTGCATTGCTTTCAATTTTTTAAATATTGCCTTAAAATATTGCTTATCTTGGTTACTGAGTTTTTTGGCATCCATTTAAATTTTGCACCAGTGCCTCACTTGTCTCACCCTAATTTCAGCCCTGCCTATCCTAGAAGTCTTGAAGAAAGGCTCACATCAGCCAACTATAAGTCAGAGCATTCTGTGAAAGCTAAAAGGCTCCATGCCACCTTCATATCCTACAGATCTTCAAGCCAATTGTACTGAAAATTTGGCTTAGGGTTTGGTCATGAGGGTGGTAGGACTGCAAAGGAAAATGAATGAGAAGCATCAATATCTTATCTTAAAGTCAGGGCTGTGATAAACAAGGAGTGGGACCCTGAATCTTAGGATGGGGATATGCACCTGAGGGTCTTGAAGCCTCAGATTCCCCTGAAGCCTCTAGGTCAGCTGAGCCACGCGCCCCCCCCCCCTCGACTTTTGCCTTGCTGGAGAAGAGCCTAGAAGGCAGCATCCCCCAGCTGGAGACACGCCAAGACGTCACATGGGGCAGATGTAAAGTGACATCGGTCTATCTCTGCTTCTCTGAATTGCCTTCAGAATAGTAATGAGGGTCAGGTTTCAGCAGATCCTGAGCAAAGAGGAAACAGACACCTCACCACAAAGTGCCAAATCTTGCTCATACCTATTGGAAGGAACCAGAGGAGCAATTATGGGCACGGGTCTTGAGGGTGTTGGAGGGAGGGGAGAGGATATGAGGTTGGATAGGGGAGAGATTATTTACATGGGACCTTTCTCTTTGGGTTCAGGATTTAATAGTCTGGCAAGGATGACTTATGCTGATCCTATGGTGCTGGTGGTACGGCTCCTTGAAAGTGGACCTCAAGATGGAGGTCCACCTCAGAGAATGAGATGGAGAACCACCTTGGCAGGGTATTGAGGATGGGGTGAGAAGGCTCGAGGAGGAAGTCATGTTCAAATGGCTTTGTCATATGAGATCAGAGAACCCATCACTGGGTATGTCCCCTTGGAGGGCACAGGAACACTCCCTTCACTTAAGAAGTGCTCCAGTGAGAGAAGACCAGCACTTGAAAAGCTGAGAGTCCTCCATTACCCGGGGCTGACATTAAAAGATTGTACCATGAGAGTGGGTTACCTAGTGTCAGCGTGGATGATAGGAGTCCTGATTAGAGAGTCCAGGAGACAACATTTAGTCATCAGTGGCCAAGATGGACATAATTACTGTAACAGGTGTCAAGGCCAGAGTTGCAAACAAGGTGCCTTGATCTGCAAAAATCTATGGGACCAACAAATAGACTCTAGTGCTTCTTGATGTAAGATGAACAAAAGCCAATCAGAGTATTATTTGACTTGTATAGATGATGTCAACTGCTGCAATGGAAAATCATGATCCCTCACCAAGGCACGAGATATGAGCATTTCTCAGACCCAAAGTCCCTGAGGAAGAGCCCTGTCTAGCCACCACAAGGATATGCAATGGGAATTTCCTAAGCCTTCTCTAAAGGGACCTGGAATTGTTTACCAGATTTCCTATACTTGGGGGAAAGGGAATATCCAGACCTTTCAAAGCTCCTGGATTCAGTTAAAGTGTTTAGGTGACACGAATACCAAAGTAGACAAAATGCCATAATGACATGCCAATTGGACCAAAGTGCATCACACTGTGGATTCAATGAGTCCATAGACCCACCTAGTGGTCATTTCCCTGGACTCCAAGTGCATAATTGAGATAGATATATTTAGCAGCTGGCAGAATCTTCACAATGGTTTTCCGGCAAGTAGAGTTAGCCATTAAGGTAGGAAGAGTCAAATAGAGGCTATTGAAAGTGCTCCCTTCCAGCCAAGGTAGTAAATCAGAAACAATACTCTGGTTGATGGTCCCCAGCATATCCCCATTCAGTTCACCTGCATGACTCCTGCAAAAGCCAGATAGAATAAGATAGAGGATGGCACACTCCCATGAACTTAACCAGTAGCCCTCATCACAGCTCCTGGACCAGATGTTACATGTTTACTCAAACAAATAATATAGCCTTTGGCAATTGGTACACAGCTCTGGTTGGGATGAATGCATTCTTTTCAATCCTTGTCACTAAAGAGGACCAAAAGCTGTTGACATTCATGGAAATACTAGCAGTACACACTCAGTCTCTTGCCCAGGTCTATGTTAGCTCTCCTGGCCTGCCCCAAATAGTTCAAAGGGATCTGGATCATCTAACAGTCCACAGAACTTCACAGGTCCACTACATGGGTAGCTTCATGCTGACTGTACCTGATGCACAGGAGTAGCAAGTACTACAAGTACAATGGAAAGAAATATGCATTCCATAGCATGAGAGATAAACTCTAAAAAGGGGCCTACCCCATCAGTGGTGCTTTCAGGGGTCCAATGGTCTAGGGGAACAGTCAAGGAGAAATCATTGTGCCCTTTACTATTAAGAAAGAGGTACAGTGCTTAATTTGGATTTTGGAAGCAGCGTATACTGCACTTGGGAATTCTACTTTGGTCTATATATCAGGTATCTCAGAAGGCTACCAGAGCAAGAAACAGTTCTGCACCAGGTCCAGAATCCAGGGCAAGCTTCCAGGGCAAGCTTCCAGGACAAGGCATGACCTGCCAAATCCAAAGGGGCTAGAGGTTTCCATGGTAGGTTAGGAGATGACACGGAATCTTTAGCAAGCCCCAGTAGGAAAATCGCAGCATAATCTCCAGGTTTCTGGAACAAGACCATGCAGAGGATCAACTTGCCCTTCAAAAAGCATCTCCTATGTGGTACTGGGCCCTAGTAAAGAGTGAAGACCTATTCATGAGACATCACGTGACTATACAACCCCAGCTGCCCATCATAAGCTGGGTATTGTTGATCCATCATGTGTCAGTTGTCTATTGCTATATACCAAACCCCTCAAAAGTAAGCAGCCCCAAACTATTTACTCACAATTTTGTGGGTTAGAGTAGTTGATTTTCTTGCATGGAGGGTCAGGGTTCCCAAAAGTACAAAAGTGGAATTTTCTAAGCCTTCTAAAGACTCTAATGATCCACATTGCAAGCAAACCCCTCCTCCAAAGGTACCTAAAAGTTCCATTCCATCACCAACTCAGGCTCAAGCTCCAGGTCCAGGACCTCATCATCTAAATGGGGTCCAGGTGCAGAGGAGGCCCTCCAGGAGCAGCTTCTTTTGATCAGAAGACCTGTGAACAAGGTATCCTTCCCACATATGCCCAAAATGCAATGGTGGGGCCAGAAGAGGAAAAACAATAGACACTCCCAACCTAAAAGAAAGAAAATGGAAGACGCGAAGCAGTCATTGGTCTATCTGCATTGTAAAACCCAGCTGGGCACATGGTCCTCGGTTAGAGCCTAGTTCCAGAGTTGTAAGGATGGGTCTTTGGGACTTCAGGGCACAAATGCACGGGTCTTTGTCTCTCACGTCAATGCCCACCAGACAGCAAGTACCTCAGAGGAGACAAGAACAGGGTGGACAGATAACTCATAACTCACCCAGGAGATGTCAGCTTCCACCCTCAGTCACACAGTGCCTGGAAGGTGTGCCCCATGAGTGGGGCAGCCATGGTGGCAGGAGGGGGACTGCTCATTGGCCTACTCGCATGGCCTCCACTCACTATGACAATTCCAGATACTTAGTCTGCCAGCATAGAGCCTCTGGGCAGACCAGCAGCTACTGGTAATTAATGTGTTATTAGGTTAATACACTGTGTGTTCTCCACCCTGGAGGGAACAGCAATACAACTTTACCAAATTGACTCCAGATATTGGTTTCCTTTCCCTGCATGCCGTTCTGCTGCCAGTGATATCATTTAAAGACTTACAGAGTGACCCTTTATCAATATAGGATTCTACAAAACATCATCTCAGAGTAAGGGGTCCAATTTATAGGGAAGGCGGTGTGACAAGAATCTCATAGTGCCTCGTTCATAAGCAGACAACTGAACCAGTCTCCCCACTTCCATTTATCTTCTCTATCATTGCCAGGTCTTTTTCCTAAATAAAAACCTGATACTTTCACTTCCCAGTCTAAAACCCTTTGATAGTTTCCCAAAAACTCCAGGATACAGACCACGCCCCTCAGTATGTTGCATAAGGCCTTTTACAACCCAGCACCAACTCCTTCTCAGCCTCATCTCCTGGTGCTCCCACTACCTTCTCAGGAAGCCACGTTGAGCTTTCCCTGTTTTCTACAGCATCTGCCCTCTCAGGCCATGTCATTTGCATTTACTAATCCCTCTTTGGAATATCCTTTCTTTAACTCTCCTTCTAGAATCCCCACCACTACCACCACCACCAACTCCCTTAAGATCTGTGTGCAATCTATGGCTATGTAACAAATTATCACAAATGTAGCAGTTTAAAAGAGCACACATTTGTAAGCTCCCAGTTTCTGTGAACAGGAATCCAGGCACGGCTTAACTGTGTCCTCTGGTTCAGGGTCCCTCACAGGCTGCAATCAAGGTGTCAGCTGGGGCTGCAGTCTCGTCTCAAGGCTCGACTGGGGAAGAGTCTGCTTCCAAGCTCCTGTGGCTGTTAGCAGAATTCAGTTCCCTGCAGGCTTCGGAAGAGGGCCTCATTTTCTTGCTCGCTATCCACTAGAAGCTGGCCTCAGCTCCTGGCTACATGAGCCTCCCATAGGGCAACACACAACATGACAGCTTGCTTCATAAGAGCCAGCAAGAAGAGAGAGTCTGGTAGCAAGACACAAGTCAAACTCTCGTGTAACATAATCATGGCAGTGACATTCCATCATTTTGCAATACTCTGTTGGTTAGAAGCAAGTCACAGGTCCAGCCCACACTTTAAAGGAGAGATTACACAGGGGCATGAACACCAGGAGGCAGAGTCCTTGGTCCTTTTAGAGCCCACCAGCCACAGGACCTAGTTCTACCATCACGAGAGTCTCCCTGAGCTGGCTCTGTTCTGTGCTTCCACAGCACCTGTGTCTCAGATGTTTCCTTGTTTACTGTCTGTGGTAGCACACACTGTAATAATCCCCAGGCATGGCATTTTTCTGCTCGCTGTTGACTCCACTGCAGCAGAGCTCCTCATGGTAGCATCCACAGGGCCTATAACAGAGCCCCATGCACAGAGAGGCACAGGGAGTACAACGTTACCACCACCTGCTCCTGGTCACGCCTTCGCTTTCTGGAGCAGGAGGAGATGGGAGAGTTACAAAGTTGGATTTCTATAAATTTACTCACTTTACATCTTTCTGCTTCTCATAAGGAAAATACTTGTAGATTTGACAATCCCATCAAACAGTTATTCTGTTTAAAACTAAAATCAAGGCTTAGGTTTTATCAGTACCTGATATCAGCCTAAAGTAACTGACAATCTAGAACAGTTTTAACCATTGTTTCCACTGAAATTTTTAGCCAAAGGAGGAAAGATTTATTGAATTTAGGTGCACAGCACTTCAAATCCTCATAAACGCCCTGTACAATAAGCATTATTACCTCCACTTCACAGGCGAGGAAACTGAAGCTCGGTCAAAAACTTTGTTCTTGACAGAATCAGAAGTCATCTTTTTCTCTGGATCTCTCCATCATTCCACATGTCTCCTGCTCAGTGACCAGCAGAGGTTCCAGGTCAGGGAGAACCTCCTGGGCAGCAGAGGGGAGTTCCCAGGTGGCTCTGACTCCATATCCAAGCAGACATGCAGAATCCCAGCTTTTGGCTCCAGAAACTTCACCCTGGCCCCATCTGGTAGAGCATGGTGATGTCAGGCGAAGACGCTGGGAGCAGAAGCCAGAGTGAAACACGGGGGCTGAGAACTGTCCCCTGATCAGAGATCATGAGGACCTGGAAGATCCTCCAATATCCTAGCTGCTCAATCAATTTTTAAAACTTTAAAAAATTCACCTGAAAGAGTACGTTTAGTTGCCTCAAAGGCAGTCTCTTTCCTCAGAAATGCCTGATTATGTGCAAAATCCTGGGAACTACTGATTTACCCTATTCCAAATCCCAGTCACGGCCACCCCAAATCCAACAAGAAGCTTGAATTCACCTGCGGCCACCAGGGGAGAAGTCAGCCTCACCTCCTCAGGGAGGACTGTAAGGCCTGTGCTGGGGAGGGCCCACTGGGCATGGTGGCTCTGGGGACAGAAGTGAAGGGAGCCCACAACCTGAGGTGACTGACTAGCCTTCTGTCAGGAAGGTTTTTCTGATAGAACTGAGTGGCTTACCACTATCAGAGGAAAATCTTGTTTTGTGTAAAATGCCTTCAGGTGTCACTAGTTCATTTGTTAAGATTCATTCCTTTCAGAAATAATTACTGAACACCTGCTTTGCCCTGGGGCTTTCCGCGCACAGGCCCCTGTCTTCGTCAGGTCTCCTTAATGAAGCGGTGATATGTACTAGAAATTGCTGGAAACCACCCTTGAAAGTCCCCACTTGCAAACTGAATGACTCTAATTCATCTATTCCATTCCCCCTGGCCTCCGTGAAGTGAGAGGGCAGAGAGAGAACAGACGGGTTTGCTTCAGCTCCCGAGAGCAAGTAAATTCAATAACCTTTTTAATCCTTTTTACCATTTTAAAATATGACTATTACAAACTTGCTGTAGATTAACTCCCTTTAGGCAGGTAGCTGAAAAAACAAGCATAATACCCACTCCAGGCTGGAAGAAGTAAACAAGTTTACCCTTTCTTCGGAAATGCCATGTCATTGGAAATAATTGGAATTGCTGTCTCTCTCAAGAATTAATAAAATGTAGTTGTATGAATTCAAAGAAAGGATCTGATTTGGTAGACTCTAGACTCTTCCCCTCTGGAGATCATGGGACAGCAGCACCAGGCAGCACTCACTGAGTAATGGAGCAGAGGAGACACTGCAGGTGACAATGCCAGCGTGGTTTCTAGCACGTGGTAGACACTCAGCAGTGTTCATCCCCTCAGAGACTCGGGCACCACTGACATGCGCACGTCACTGATTTGCTCTCTTGTTCTCAAGGGAGAATCCCAGCATCACAGGGAGAACCATGGGCTCTGCCATCACTGATCCAGGCCGGGGACCTCCACCCTGTACCTCTGAACCAACAAAACTGCAGCTCTGGAAATGATCATGAAAAAAAGAGAAGGCTCCTGAGACTAAACCCCTCAAAGGCCTGGGATCCTGGCAAGTGTCCTCAGGTATGCGGTGTATGAGGGATATTAGGCCACTCCTGACACCCAGAGACACTGAACTAGTCGGTAGCCCAGGGCCACCCATACCAGCTGGGGCATGAAGGGAGCTCGCAGGATCACGGCAGATGAACCTCGGTCCATGACCACCTGGGTTTCTGAGAGGAGCAAGAGAGTTTCCTGATGTCAAAGCCACAGCTCCTCAAGCCACTCACCACAAAGATGAGAAAATTGCCAAGGCCCTGCTCTGGCTCAGGTGGTACCCAGGGAGCGTGGCTTCTGAGCTCTGTCACTTACTAGCTAGAGACATTGGGAAAGTTAACTTACCTCAGCTCTCACATCTGTGAAATGGGAATCATAACCTACCTCACTGGATGGCTGTAAGAGTCAAATAATTTAATATGTGCAAGGTGCTTGGAACAGAGCCTGGGATGTAGAAAGTGCTCCACGTGGGTTAGCAGATGCCTGGTGGACCCGTCCAGAGGAACCTCCAGGAAGGAGGAGGTCTCTGAGCACCACTGAGAAGAAGCAGAAACAGAGTTTGTCTGTGGGTTGCTGTAATTTTATCTTGCCACATTCCTGAAAAGAATTAGCCATCAGGAAGATGATCCAAACCCCCTGGGGGGGTTAAAATTGATCTTAGCCATTAACTCTAGATTCCAGGTGAAGAAACAGAACCTCCATCCACACGGGCCAAAACCACTTAGAGACCAGGGAATCTGTGGTCCAAAGCTCTCTGACCAACCAGTGGTTCCATCCCGTGTCTAGACCTGGATGCAGACAGCACATTTACTGAGCAAAAGGACTAATCCATTTATTTCCTTGACAAGCACGGTGAACAGTCAACAAATATTTATTAATCAAATAAATGAAACCAATGGGCATTTTGTGTTTTTGCTAGGTCTTTGGAGAGAATAAAATCTGGGGAGATAGAAATTACTTGTAATCTATTTGGAAAATAAAATTAAAATACTATATACAACCAGGGATTATATGTGAGAAGACACTTGAGGCTTATAATATAATCTCTACCTCTCCTCTCCAAGTTGGTTTTTAACTTATTTTAAAGATATAACCATGTTCAAAACACCATGAACACATTTGTCCTCTGGATTGAGATTGCTAATTGGTGGAGGCAGACACCCTAGGGACACCCGAGTGCAGAAGCTACAGGGCTGCTAGACTCCAGAACTGGAAGCAAGCAGAGGTGCCAGGCATGCGATCTCTGCAGGGGCAGCCAGAGCCAAGAGCTCCCTGCATGACAGGGGACCAGGCTGCCACGAGAAACCCATGGCTGTAAGAATTCCAGCCTATGAAAGGACACCGAAATATCACAGCAATTACCACTCAAAGCTGCACCTGGACTGGGGTGGCAGAAGGGTGCGGAGAGCCAGGCCACCAGAAACAGCCAAACCACTCATTTGTCAGTGACCAGATCCATGCTTGTTCCCAAATCACCCCCAGGTAAGGACCCCTAAGTTGCCAATACAAGAGCTTCTCCTAGCCCAGGCTCCTGGTGGATAAGAGGAAGCAACCACACGGGGTTTCTTAGAGAAAGCATGCTAAAAGAACAAATATTTCCCACTCAGGGTATATTTGCAAATCAAAACTCCAAAGCACATGAGAAAAAGTTAATGAGAAAGACAGCCAACAAATGCAACAATCAAAATACAAATTTACTGCTGACAAAATGCAAATAGAAAAAGCCAAAAATGACTTTAAAATAAGCATATTTAATATCCTCAATAGGTAATATTTAAAAAGAATAAAAATATGATTAAAACAGGGAATTATGATTAAGAACAGATGGATATGAAAAATATCAAATAGAAATTCTAGAAATTAAAATCATTAAATAGCTCAATAGATAAGAATGTCTGTACTGGATTTGATAAAATAGAGAATTAAAGTTTATGTAAAGGCAATTTATAGTTCAGTGTTGGATTGAATGAAATTGACTAGAAACACAATCAGAACCCAAAAAAGAGAGAGATCTCTGTGGGTTGAAATCATTTCTGGAAGTTTCTGGAGGAAGTGACTTGAACCAGTCCTAGGTGTCCCTAACAGAAAGCCACCTAAAACTAAATGAATTGCAGGTGTATATTCCAGAATGCTGCCTCCCATGGCTTCACAAATCCTTTGCAACAAAATCATCTAAGTTCAAAATGCAATCAAACCCTTTCAGTTAAAAAAGAAAACACACAGAGAGTAGGGAATTGGAACCCCTGTGCACTGCTGCTGGGAATGTAAAATGGTGCAGCTGCTGTGGGAAACAGTATGGTGGTTCCTCAAAAATATTAAACATACAGGGGCCAGCCCAGTGGGATAGTGGTTAAGTTTGTGTGCTCCACTCCGGCTGCCCAGGGTTCACAGGTTTGGATCCCGAGCGCAGACCTACACACCGCTTATCAAGCCATGCTGTGGCAGGCATCCCATATATAAAGTAGAGGAAGATGGGCACAGATGTTAGCCCAGGGCCAATCTTCCTCAGCAAAAAGAGGAGGATTGGCAACAGATGTTAGCTCAGGGCTAATCTTCCTTACCAAAAAAAAAGAAAAACAAGCATCCTTGCCACAAATGAATGAGCCTGCTTAAAAAAAATATATTAAACATACAATTACAATATGATCTAGCAATTCCACTTCTGGGTATATACCCAAAAGAATTTAAAATAGGGACTTGAACAGTTATTTGTACATCCATGTTCACAGCAGCATTATTCACATAGCCAAAAGGTGGAAACAACCCAAATGTCTATTGACAGATAAGAAAACAAAATATAGTATACATATATCTATATAGATATAGATATAGATATATATACACGTTGGAATATTATTCAGCTTTTAAAAAGAAGGAAATTCTAACACATAATACAGCATGGTAAGTGAAAGACTATGCTAAGTGAAATAAGCCAAACACAAAAAGGCAAATACTATATGATCCCACTGTTATGAGTTTCCTAGTGTAGTCAAATTTTTAGAGATAGAAAGTAGAATGGTGGATGCCAGAGCCTAGGGGGAGGAGGCAATGGGAAGTTGTTGTTTAACAGGTACAGAGTTTCAGTTTAGGATGATGAAAAATCCTGGAGATGGATGATGGTGATGATTGCACAACAATGTGCATGTACATAATGCCACTGAACTGTATGCTTAAAAATGGTTAAAATGGTAAATTTTATGTTATGTACATTTTACCACAATTAAAAAATGAAATAAAATCCACAACAAAGATCCTGGATCACAAATAACTGGAATGTCTTCTAAGTGATACGTGCTAAGCCAGCTCTCTCACCGGTCTCGCAGCTCACTGTAAGCCAGCATCAGTAAAAAGTTTGCTGTTTTGTTATATGTCAAAGGAGGCCATACTTGAAAAGACTTTCTTCTATAATGTGGAATCTTAGCTTTTACAGGTAGAACCTTAAAATCCAATATGATGTTAAATATTTGTATAGATTTTGATTACACTTACTACATGCATATTTATATCCCATCTCCTGTACATACATATTCTAAAATAAAAATGAAAGTATAGTTTTGAGCAGAAAAATACAAAGAGATGTATTAGATATTATATTGGCATTATTTACTGGTTGAACATATCTACACCTAAGAGTGATTGTAGTGTACTGAGCAGAACTGTCTGAAAGCAACTCTGAGCGCTCGCTCTGGACTGTGAGCCAGCTGGGATCTGGGACTCTCTCTTCTTCCAGACAGAGGGGGTTGCAGTCAAGCTCAGCTTGTGTCCCCCCAAAATTCATATGTGGAAACTCTGATCTCCAGTGTGATAGTGTTGAAGGTGGGGCCTTTGGGAGGTGATTGGGGATAACGGTGGAGCCCTCAGGATGCAATGTGCCCATATAAAGAGATAAAGGGACCTGAGCTCCCCCTCTCTGCCAGGTGAGGACACAGCAAGAAGGCAGCTGCCAGTGAAGCAGGAGGATGGCCTTCACCAAGAACCTGTCCATGCTGGCACCCTGATCTCGGACTTCTCAGCCTCCAGAAAGAACTGTGAGAAATAAACGGTTAAGTCACTCAGTCTGTGGTATTCTGTTATAGCAGCCTGAGCTAAGGCACCACAGAACCAGTGGCTTCCTCCTGCCAGCAGGAAGGGCTGCACGTCCCCATGGACCCCAAGGACCCCAGGTTCTGTAGAGCTAGTGATCCAGACAGCCCCTGTCAACAGCTGGTGCCCAGCCTGTCAGTGGGCAATACACAGACCTCAAGCTGGCCCTATAAGAAGGTAGAATAAAAAGGGCTAAGTCCTTCCACTGGAAGGCCAAACCTGGTCCAAAAGACCCACTGGGTTCCACCTCACAGGGGTGAGGACAGAATTGGGGGGATGCAGGCCTTTGTTTTCTTGATGACCCTTGGTCCATTTACACTCCCCCTTTCTCCAAGGAATCCTATTTCCTAATCTGCGCGTGAGACTCTGAGGTGCTCGTCCCGCCCCGGTGCACGACACTGCGCTATGTGGCTCTTGATTCTCTCCTCTGTCTGCAGTAACAGTCAGTTACTGAAATGATACTTAACTGTGACAAGAAGTCCTGTGAGACGGCCTAGGCCCTGCTTGCCGATTTCTGAATTTAACACGCACTCACTTGACATCACAATCACTCCAGAACTTGATGAGAATACCAGTAATCTCTAAAGCTAGCGTGTTGACTACATGCTTTTCTCCCATTTTCCCTTTACTTACCAGCAGGCTTTAAATTGAGTATATTGAAATTAAATGTGCCGTGGCTCCTAAGAGGAAGGGGAAAAGACCAGGGCAAGGTAATATCGATAATATTGACTACTAATTATAAGCCAAAAAGTAAGACTACATTTTCCTATTATTTCTTCTTTTTTTGTCATTGAATATGACATACATGCAGAAAAGCACATAACAGATTTACAGTTTAAAGAATACTTATAAAGCAAACCCTCTGTAACTACCCCCCAGGCCCAGCAACTGTGTCCAGGAGCCCCAGAAGTCACGCCTCCTTCCTACATCCTTCCCAGACCACTGCTCTCTTCTTCTCCCTTGGAGGTTACTCTTATACTGACTTTTGTAATGTTGGTTTCCTTGCTGTCTTTATAGTTTTATCACCTCTGTATATATCCCTAAATAACGTACTCTGACTTTGCCTGGTTTTGAAAGTTACGTAAACGGAATCATACCATATGACTTTTGTGTGTGCATGGGTTAGTGTCTTGCTAGTTTCACCCCATATTATGTTTTTGAGATTTACCCATGTTGCATCCACATGATTTGTTTATTTTAATAACCATGCACAATTTCATTGGATAAATTTATGAATGAGCCTATTGGGTGCTAGGTATAGGCATGTGAATAATTCCAAAGTAGTCCCCAAAGTGGTTGCATAAACTTAGCCTGTCACCCAGCGGTGTGTGAGAGTGGCCTTCATATTCTCTTCAACACTTGGTCTTATCAGTCATTTTAATTTTGCCCATCCAGTGAATGTGTAATAGAATCCCATTGTGATTTGAATTTGCATTTTCCTGATTACCAATGAGTTTGATTATCTTTTCATTTCTATTAGCTATTAACATATCCTCTTTGGTAAAATACCTCTTCAAGTCTTTTGCCCACTTTTCCTTTGGGTTTTCCATTCTATTCATTTGCAGAAGCTCATTATACATTCTTGATATAAGCTCTTTCTCAGATACATATGTCATAAAGATCTCCTACTAGGTGGCTTTTCTCTTCACTCTCTTTAATGGAGTCTTTTAATAAAATTTGTGCCGAAGCTTAATGTATTCAATTTTATCAATATTTTTCTTTTTGGCTAGTGGATTTTGTGTCTTTTTACGAAATCCTTCCCTATGCCTGGGTTATAATGATTCTCTCTTAGGATTATCTTCTAAATGTTTTTGTTTACATTTTACATTTAGGTCTTTAATCCACCCAGACTTGACTTTTTTGTATGAGGTGAGGTAGAGGTCCTTTAGGATATCCAGTTGTCCCAGCATCATTTACTAAAAAGACTGTTCTTTCCCCGCTGCTCTGTAGTACCCACTCTGTCATAGGTCAAGTGTCAGTATGGGCCTTCATCTCTTTCTGGACCACCTGTTCTACAATTTTAGTCCGAGTCCACGTCTGCACCAACATTTCCCTGATTACTTACCATACCTATAGTGTCCTACTATCTCACACGACCAGTTATCCCACCTCTTCTGCTTCTACAAGTGTGTCTTGGTTCTTCTGGTCTTTTGCATTTCCATATACATTTTAAAATCAGCCTGTCAAAATTTTTTAAATGTTCTGCTAGATTTTTATTAGAATTATACAGGCTCTACACACCAATGTCGAGTCTTCTAATCCATGACTCCAGTATATCTCTCCATTGATTTAGGTTAATTTAAATAGCCTTGTGTAGTTTTCTGAATAGAAGTCTTGCACACCTTTTGCTATTTCTGTTCCTAGATTTTTCACACTCTTTGATGCTTTGATAAATGATACCCTTTTTTATTTTTCTAACTCTTTAACCTGGTAAAGAGAAAAACAATTGATTTTTATAAGTTTATTTAGTATACTAGGAACCTTCAGAACTTTTTTTTAATCCAATGATTTATTGCTAGGTAAAATTTTCTTTCATAAAAATAATCCAAGATTTCAATAAATGTGTATGAATGGCTATATGTGTAATTTGTTTTTAATATCGGTGGGATGTGCTAGTTATAACCAATAAATAGCCTAATGGTCTATTGTACGTCAAGGCTAATGTGCTGCAATGACAACTATTTTCACAAAAAAGTCAGGCTACAGAAACATATTACATACCATACTATTTAACTTTTATTTATAAGAATGTGTTCTGCTAATCAGCTTTTTGTAATTTTACAATATTTAAATCTGTCCCCTGGAGACCATAGTTCATTCTGAGGGTTGGTAGAACAAGCATTGATTGAGAGCCCACGACATGTCAGGCACATCACACGCCTCCTTTCATTTAATTTTTACAACAATAACCCGAGGAAGAGACTATCTGCATTTATAGGTGGAGAAATTGAGGCTCAACGTTGGTACATAATTTGCCAGAGGTCCCACAGCTAGTGAGTGGCTGAGTTAGGATTTCAGCCCTAACAGTCTAATCCCCCTCCACCACCTGTGCCTCGGAGGGGAGGGGCTCCCACCAGCTCCCCACAGACTGAGGAGAACCACGGGCCCAGCTCCACTGCCCAGCACTCTGCACACACCACTGTGTGACATTGTTCTTTTTGCATGAGGCCTTTAGGGTCATGCCAGCTTTGAATAATATTTCAAGGTTCTACCCTTGTTATGGTTTGAAATATAGAGATATAGGTATAAATATAGACATAGATATGTAGAGAGATTAGATATAGATACATCGGGAGACACGTAGATGATATAGATATAGATCACACCGGGCTTTATGTAGAAAAGTGTTAACATAGCAGGCCTGACTGCTATCCTTTGAAAGACTGGCTTACAAAGACCGTTAGCAGCTTTCTGGAAATTTGGATTTCAGGAGTGTCCCCACTACCCTAACTGATAAGAGAGGCTCACTGTGCCTAAACTGTTTGTACAAATAATTATGCTAAACACCTGCTTTCCTTCTGGGAGTCTGGAAGTTTGGTACTTGCCAGGCTGCCCTCAATAAAAACCCGGGCATTGAGCCTCTAATGAGCTTCCCTATAGACATTTCACAGGTGCTATCACATTGCATTCCTGGGGGCATTAAGTGTGTCCTGTGTGACTCCACTGGGAAAGGACCCTGATATCTCACACCTGGTCCCCTGAACTTTGCCCCCTGAGCCTTTCTCTCTCCTGATCTTGATCTGTATCCTTTCATTGTCATCAAGTACAGCCATGAGTATCACTGTGCATCCTGTGATTCCTCCTGGTGAATCATCAAAACTGGGGGTGGTCTTGGGGACTGCCAGCACAGCCTACGTCTTCATTCAGTGGACATTAAAGCTCAATAGAATTGCTAGTGCCTTAGTTTTGAAAGAATACGTTTTTTTTTTTTAAAAAAAACAACATTAGCCACTATCAAGCTTTTGACACACCTGATACAAAGTACTCTTCTGACAAGCTTAGCCTGTGGTTCCAATGGGCCTTTTCCTGGTCAAGCTGTTCACCAGCAGTCTGAGCCCTGTCTTTGATCCTTTATTCGGCAGCATGAGGGAGTTCCCTCAGTGCCCTCCCCTCGTGGATTCCTTTGCTCCATCTACGCTTTTCTCACTCCTCTGGACTTTGTGGAAGGCTATTGACACTGAATGTTTTGTTTGGGGTTCTGTATCTTTTCCTTTTCTTTTTTTTAGAGAATTATATATTCTTATACTGTTGTAAGAAATAATACAGAAGAACCCCTTGTACCCGTTATCCAGTTTCCTCCAATAGTAGCACTTTACAACACTGCAGTACAATTGTACTGGACCGTAGCACATTGATAGAATCCACCAAGCTTATTCTGATTTCCCCAGTTTTATTTGTATGCTGTCTGTGTATTAAGTTCTATACAATTATATCACCAATGTAGGTTCGTGTATCCACAATCACAGTCAAGATACTAAACAGTTCCAACTCCACAAGGATCCCTCATGCTGTTCTGTATAACCACACTCAATTCCCCTCCTCTGACAACCACGAATCTGTTCTCCATTCCTAACATTCTGCCATTTCAAAAATGTTATATAAATGGACTCATACACTATGTAACCTTTGGGTACTGGCTTTTCTCACTCACCATAATTCCCTGGAGATTCATCCAGTTGTTGCATATATCAGTACTTTGCTCCTTTTCATTGCTGAGTAGTATTCCATGATATATGGCTATACCACAGCTCATTTATCCATTCACCTATTGAAGGCTGAATCCAGTTTGGGAACTTACAAATAAAGCTGCTATAAACATTTGTGTACAGGCTTTTGTGTAAACATAACTTTTCATTTCTCTGGAATAAAGCCCAGGAGTGCAACTGGTTGGTCAAATGGTAGCTGCACGTTTAGTTTGTTAAGAAGCTGCCAAATTGTGTTCCAGAGTGGCTCTACCATTTTATGTGCCCACTAACAGTGTGTGAATGGTCCAGTTTGTCCTGCTATTAATTTTTAATTACCCTATATTCCCATTTTGACTGATTGACAGTAGTTATAACACACCTCCAAACCATGTTACTCTTCTTGAAAACTTGCCTAAGTGGTTAGAAGTCTGCCTCTAAATGGGTTAAAATATAGAGAGAACACAATATATCATTTCTCCTCTCATGCCCGGTGCAGACACCATCTGCCCGTTTCTTCTCTACCCACTTAGTCTTCAACCATTGCTTCCTACAGGGAGCTGTTCAAGACCCCCCCCCCACCAGAGGCCAGGTGGGGTGTCTCAGCTGTACCCACACCTGTCCTCACGCAGCATTGCCACCTCTGTTGGAATTATTAGATTAATGGACTTCCTTGCTCAGCTCTCAATTCTCTGAGGACAGGAACTGGGATGGTGTCATCTGCCATCCCATCCTCAATATCAAACATGCTGTTTGCAAATAGTAGCTGCTCAATTAATTTTGGGGGGTTGAACGAGCTGTCCCCATCTCAAAGCTCAGTCAATACAGTACTCCAGGCAGCCTTCACCAAAGAACTAAAGCTGACACGGGAGCTGAAATCTCTTTCCCACCCAGCAATTAGTAACCCTCAGTCAATGAGAAAGCAACACACTCACTGTGGCCCACATGAATTCATGCCTTTTAAGTATTTCCAAATAATATATATGCTGATGAATTAACAATTTCTTCTAGAAAAGCAAATGGCCTATTGTCTGTCTCATTTTGCTTGCCATGAGGAAATCAACTCTTTATTACAGTTATAGATGTAGACAGAATGTAAATATATTCACGTGTTCACCTGCAATACTTAGATCTCCACACACGTGCTCTAACTAATAACCTGGTTTAACTGCTTAATAATAGTCCCTAGAATTAGTGATTTCTAACACAATTATTGCTTGGGCTTTCAAATCCTATTTTATGTTATTAAGTTCCTCTTAATGCTAGGAGACATTCTCATATTTCCAGAGGAATGAATTCAATATCACCCTAGAAATGGAGGTGTATATAATTGAATGCACAAACTAATTCCTGCTCAGAGACTTGGACACTTCTAATTAATTTGAGTGCCTAAATCCCAGGCTAGGAATTCATCTAAGGCAAGATCAGACCAGGATGCTTCTACTTCCTTCCAAGGAGGCCCGTGTCCTCCCATTCACCACTGGTCCCAGAAGATTTCATGTCACTGTGAAGGTAAGATGAGTTAATACATGAAAAGCACTTAAAAAAATGATGAAAATATTAAGCATGTCTATTAGTCAGGGTTCCCCAGAGAAACAGAACCAATAGGACATGTGTATATATAGATATATACAGGCATTTATAATATATATATAGAAAGATAGAGACAGAGACAGAGAGACGTATGTGTTTGTGTAGAGAGAGAGAGTGTGTGAGGAATCAGCTCAGGCGATCATCGGGGCTAAGTCTGAAATCTGCAAGGCAGGCCAGCAGGCTGTAGACCCAGAGTAGAGTTGATGTTGCAACTTGAGTCCAAAGGCAGTCTGCTGGCAGAATTCCCTCTTCCTCGGGGATGTTAGTCTTTGCTTTTAAGGCTTTCAACTGATTGGATGAGCCCCACCCGCGTTATGCAGGGCACAGTTTTACTCAAAATCCACTGATTTAAATGTTAATCTCATCCAAAAAGTACCTTCACAGTCACATCTAGACTGGTGTTTGACCAAAAACTTGGTACCACAGCCTTTCCAAGTTAACATAAAATTAACTATCACAGCATGGTATGGGTATAAGCAATTGTTATGACTCCTAGTGGGATTCACCGAGCATAAGATTTGCTACAGGTCTCAGAAGTCTTGAATTCTATACTTCTAACTCAAACTTCCCCTGCTCGCCTTTCTCCAAGACCTTTCCACTGAGCTCCTGCTCCATGGCAAATAAACTCCAATAAATCTGTTCTCCAAATTCTCCCATCTGCTCTTTGTCTCCACTGAGACCCAGCCGTCCTGAGCTTCACACTCCCTAGGAGCCTCTTGAATTATCCCTGCTTGTGCCCCAGTGCCTCATAAACCTCGGGGGCAGGAGCCTGCCTGGGTCCATCTCTGTCCCCATTCCTCACCCAGTTACAACTCTCCCACCCTCAAGTGAAAAGCCTTGTTTCTTTTAGGTTCCTGCCATTCAGCTATACCACCTTCCGGTTCCACCGGAAGAGTGAGACACATGACTCAGAACCTTCTCTCCACCCCAAACCCATCTATTATCCTGATGTTTTGTGTGTGCATGAGGCCAACCAACCAACAAGCTGGCTTCTCAGAACCCTAACCTCCTACTGCCCAGGCCCTTTGCTCTTCCTCCTCTTCACCCTCACGCCATGAAGACGCCTGAGCATTGTCATCACCTGGCACGGCTCCACCTTCACAACCATAGGTTGAAACATACCTCCCTCTGACTGTGTTGACTTCACCTGCAGCGCTATCCTTCCATTATTTCCTCTACACCTACTTCATCACTTTATTACAACCTCCAGGCTGCCGATCCCTTTGACTTAATCCAGTCTATAACTCCTCCCACTCCTTCCTTCCCTGTTCTGTCCTTACCACTTCCCAATAAAACCACAGCTGCCAGCCTTCCTTCACCTGCTGCGACAGAGCCCCCACAGTGACGTTCCCTCACCTCACTTGGACTGGAACACTGCCTAGTACAGCTGTTATATTCCCCCTGTTTTCACAGTAACTGGTTCAAATGCTTTCCTCTGGCCCAGTTATCCATTTGCAAAGATTCCTTTGCAAGGTTTTTAAGTCCCATTTTTCTCATTTTTAAAAGTTTGATTTATCTTGTTATCACTGTTTATGGTTTCTTGCGATTTATTGTTTTCAACAGAAACAAGCTAAATTCTTCCTAAGTCAATTATCAATTCCATGTGAGAGATGAAGAATATCTGCTGAGCTCAGGGTCAACAAGTTTTTATTTTAACACATGATTATGTTACCATATAGGCTTGAACATCTAGCATTTTCTCTGGTTGACTCCACATGTGAAAAATAAAGTTCACTATAGAAATTGGGAGGAAGGGCTAGTAAACTGTATTGCAAAATTAGATGCAAATATAAGCACAAGCCATTCAAAGCATTACAATCATTCTGCTGTTGTTGTCTCCCATTGTTCTCCCTGTGGTATCTGAAGAAATAATTAATCTTTTGTACTCTGATAAACTCACAAAAGATGAAAAAGTTCAGAGTATATCAGGACCACATGAGGATTTGAAGATAAGTAGCTAAAGGACTATTGTAACTAGAGCAATCAAAAGAAAAAATATACATCTACAGGGAGAAAGAATTATCTTGTGTGCTTCAAGGCCATTGAAAATATCCAGTTAAACTATTTTGAGAGAGTTCACCTCTCTCTCTGTATTTTTCAGCCAGAAAGCGCATTGGCTTTGTGCAGGAGCCAGTACCACATGAGTTTCTACATGCTGGAATTTCCTTTCCACTCTTTCTGTTGAAATGGGTGCATTTGCTCTCAATGTAAGAGGTAGTTTGTCCTGAGTCAAGAGGATGCCAAGAGAGTGTATAATTCCCACGCGGGTTAGGCTAATTGGAGACCAGACTCCTGCCTTTACATTTTGATCATAAATCGCTCCCAGTGGCCTGGGCTGTCAGCCCTATGACTTCATTCATCCCCTGTGCATGGCTCCCCCAGTTGCATTTCCATCAGCTCACACTTCTGTCTCTATCTATGAATTCTTCTTCCACCGCTGAAATGCCTGCCTTAGCCAATACACCAGACACCCCTAGACGCAAGTTCAACACATCATGAACAATTTTCAGCCTCACTTTCATCTGACCTCTTGAATCAGTTGGAAATTATAGAAATGAACTTTGACTACTTCAAAAGGAATTTAGTAAAGGACACTGAGTTGTTCAAATTATCTTTCAGGGCCTGGAGAACCAGTGGCTGGGGTTACACAGCCAAGCAAAAAGCCCAAAATTATACCACAGACTGTCCCTGTGGAGACTTCCCCATTGCCACTGCCTTCCCAGCTGTACCGCAACACCAGGCTCTGGCTCCTCCGCTGGAACCCCCCACTGACACCCTTGGAGTGGGCACTGCCCATGCTGCTGCCCTCACCAGAAAGAAGTCTTTGTGGCCCCTGCTTCTTTGGGACACCAGATCCTGGCCAAGTGCTTCTGGTGGAGGGAACCTTGCTCCGTGAAGGTTAATTTTATGTGTCAACCTGGCCAGGCCACTGCACCCAGTTGTTTGGTCAAACACAAATTTAGTTGTTGATCTGAGCTATTTTTAGCTGTGATTAACATTTAACTCAGTAGACTTTGAGTAAAGCAGCTTATCCCCCATAATGTAGGTAGGTCTCACCGATCAGTTGAAGGCCTTAAGAGAAAAGACTGAGGTTCCCCAAGGAAGAGGGAATTTTGTCTCCAGACTGCAACACAGAAATTCTGCCTAAGTTTCTAGACTTCGGACTCAAGACTGTAACATCAACTCTTACCTGAATCTTTAGCGAGCCTGCAAATTTGAAGCTTGCCAGCACTGACAACCACATGAGCCAATTCCTTGAAATAGCTCTCTCTTCCTCTCTCTCTCTCTCTCCTTCTCTCTGTGCATGTATTCTCCCACCAAGATTCTGAGAAGAATGTGCTAAGCAGCCAGAGAGAATAACAAATTACACTACTTTTATTTTCATATAAATTTTATATGCAAAAATAAATAAATAGCAGTCTTTCACTTTGCAAGGTTTGCAGCTATAACTATTAACAAAGTTTCTTGAGTATCCAAAAACAGAGAATTGTCATCTTTCTTGGAGCATGGATTTAAGTTGCCGTGAGGCTAGAGGATTCACTCAGCTGGTGAGGAGCACGGACCTGGCCAAAAAGTACACCTCAATGTTGGTCCACTGTTCTTTGCAAATCACCAAATTTAGCAACTCTTGTGGAGGAGATTTGGCTTCTTTATGAAATGGCCTCCAAAAGAAAGTCAACTCTTAGGTTGCTGATGAAATAGATGAGGTGTAGTAGTGAGATAATTTACAGGTTATAGCCAGAAAATGAAGACTTTAGATAACTAATAAAGTAGGCTGTTGACATTGACTGTGGCTTATATTTCCCCCCTAAACAAGGTCACCGTATGCTCTATAAGACAAGAAAAAAGAACTATTGAAAGTGGCTCAAGAAGTCCTCAAGCCAAGGAAAAGTCTGCTTATCAAATGAAAGGTTAACTTCACATTGATAGTTTCAAGTGAAACTTGAAAATTTCTTCAATTGGTGATATAAGGAAGCATGTGACTCAGTTGAAACGTATTCCTAAAGAAAGTGAAGGACTGGTGTTCTCAAATGTGGCAACAAAAGTGTCCAGATGTATTATGAAAAGAGCTACATACCAGGCACTGTGCTATGGGCTTTACTTGGGTTGTCACATATAAGCACTCCCAACAAACACAAGGCGGATATTACCGTCAGCAGCAGCATCGTCGTCATCAATGTCATTTCTGATGAAGGATCTGAAGCTCAGAGAAATTAAGTCAACTTTCCAAGCTTGTGAAGTTAATTAACGGTAGAGCCTGGATTTAAACCCAGCCAGTCTACACTCTGACAACCACACCGTCCTACTTCTTTTAATACAACTTGGAGTATCTCTAGTGAATGTCGATTGTAGAGAGCTTTCTGGTTCGTATCTTCTCTGTTTCATTAAATGTAATTGTTAACTCACTACTATCCAAGTTAACTTCAATGTTAACTATTTAAGTTTTGATCCCGAGTCATCTGTGATTTATGCAACACTCTTCAGCATATGCAAAAGATACTCTCCACAGCTATTAGTCGATATTGACACTGCAGTCAAAGATTTCTACCATTATAGTTATATCCTTACTGCATATAGAGAGAGATGCCTCCACTACATGGATGCATAGGTAGGTAGGTAGGTAGATAGATGACAGATAGATAACCCCCCAACATGTGCTATTTTTAAAACTCCAGCCATTTATGTATCTAGGTGAGAAGCTGAAATTTATCCATGGGAAGACATTACCCTGGCAGGGAACTTTTCTATGAGCAATTTTGCTCATACAGGTATAAGCTGGTCTTGAACTTTGGTGAAGTCATACGAATGCAGATACTTTCAACAAGTTCATTTTCTTACAGTTAAATACGGAAAAAGTTACCTCTATTGTAGTGAAATGCATCTCTGTGGGGATGATTATGAGGTAAGAGATTTGGGGTTCCCACTGACAAGCCTGTAACCAGGGAGTATTTGTAATCAGCCTATATTTGGGGCCCTGGTGTTCTGTGGAGAGGGAAGATATGATCAGAAGGCATGTGGCCCATCCCTTCCCTCCCTGAGGAGGCGTTCGAGGAAAACGTGGAACCAGTAGGGAGGATTCTACAGGGGTGGGGCACCGGCTCTGAGGCTAGAGAGGTGTAAGCTGTCTCCTGTTCTGGGTTATAATCCTGCTCTGTCACCTCCCAGCCTCCACACCGGCCTTGTGCCCGCTCGCTCTGTTTTGTGGACTAAGGGGATAGAGCCGTTTCAGCATTTGGGGCAGGACTAAAATGGATGGAAAGATTCGAAGTGACGTCATGCGTGGCCAGACATGGAAGGCAAACAGCTAGAAGTCACTTGAAGCAAAAAGGAACAAGCACCAACCAGGAAAAAATCCTAAGCACAAGCTGCGATCTGCAGAGACACACTTTGGGCCAGAACTTGCTGCAGTCATGTAAGATAACGGCTCAATTATTTTGTTTAGATGTTAAAGGGGTAGGCGACTCCCAAGCTGGAGAGTTCAAGGACAGAGACACTGAGGGACAGATAAAGCACAGGTTTTTAGGGAGAAGGCTAATAATGGTAATAATTAAAAGTTGATAATGAAATTTGAGAATAAAAGTCTGAACATATTTTCAGGTGTGTGAATAGGAAATAAGATTTTTAGAATTGAATTTTCTCTAAAGCAATAATACTATGCCAAAATTCACTGCAATAACAAAATTCTCCTAAATTACTGCTTTGTTAAAGTATGATGTACTTCCCTGAGGAACTCTACAATGGGATTATGGCTAAAATCGCCATTTAGTCCTCATTTTCATTTGGCATAAATGACTACAGCTACGAGATATACACCCTACAACTTGAAAAGATTATGATTAGTCATTCTGGATTGTTTTATTAACATATCAAGATACTGTGTGTGGAAATAAGAAATTGATTGACTTTTTGTCTTATCTCCTGCCAACCGGGAGTCACTCCAGGCACAGAGCTTTGACTTGGAGATGATGAGTTAAATAATGGGCAGTTAATCCAACGTCCTTTTAAAGTGATAGGCTGTGGGTGTGAAAACACAAATAAAAAGGAGAGAAAAAAAGAAAGAATTAGAAACAAAACTGCTTTTTGGGAGGGCAACATGAACACCTGCGTAAACAGACAAATGTTCATGGCACTGTTACCTGCGATCACTTGGAACGCTCCATATGGCTTTTAGAAACGTGCTAGATCTTCTTTTGGAAAGGTCTTTGAAATGAGGACATGACAAGGTGTTGGAGGATGAGTGATCTCAGATTTCAAATGTAAGAAGGCAGCGACACAATCTTTCCCATTTGCTGCTCCACTTCACATTGCCTCCAAGGCTCTTACTCTCCTGGTTCCTCAGGATCCATCTCTTTCTTGTTTAAGGCAAACACGGTCAGGACCCCTTGGTCCAAGCCCTTGCTCCAAATTGAGCTCCCTCAGATCACCAAGTCCTCTTCCTCCGAATCAATATTTCCTAACATCCCACTTCCTCGATGTGACAGCCAATACCCGAGATAGGCAGAAGAGGGGCCGCCAGACGACATGGTATCTCAGGAGTGTCTGGATGGCTCCCATTAGCCGCCTCCTGCCCTGCCCCGGGACATACGCATTGATCGTGCACCAGCGTAGATAATGATTGCACTTGGGCTCCTTCCTCACTTGCTGAGCGCTCTCAGCAGGACTGTCAGCACCAGCTGCAAGCTAGGAGCGGTGAAAACGGAATCTTTCCTCTGTACAGGCATTTTGTGTAAGAGGGTTTTATGTAGCTTTAACTGCTTCCTTCAACTCTTAGATACCAAAAAGCCTAGAGCTGGGTATGACCTATAAGGTCAACTTCGTGAGTGTATTTTGAGCTTTTTAAACCTCCGATTCCTTTAATGAACATAAACATTTTACACACACTTCCCCTCATCACCCCTGGTTAGGATTCGCTGTACATAGTTGGAATAAAGTAGTCCCGACAACTAGAAGGCAAGCCGAAAGCAGCCGAACGGCTGGTCTATCACCAGCTCCGTCCTGGCGTCCTGCATCCCACCGCCCCTCAGAGTGATGCCGCCCCCCCTCCTCCCAGTCAGCCTTCTGCAAAGGAACTGGGAAGACAACAGCTTGCATAGTGAGGTAAAAGGGCAAAGAGGATCACGATTCAAATGCCCATCTCGTCGGTACTGGCCTTCTTTACCCAGCCTGGAACGGCTCCCTAGATTTATCGGGCAATGTTCACTGTGCCTTGAGGAGCTGACTAAAATGAATTCCTAATACTGAGTTACTTCAGCATAAATTTTATGAGCAGCCTCTTCCGTTCTTGGTTTATGGTTCCCAAATTGATTGATCACTTGCTAAATTCTAATTTCTCTTTTGCCCTTCTCAAGATAATTTCTAGGCAGAAAAAAGGCATTTGGGGGCCGTCTCAGCATAGCAGTTGAGTTCCTGCACTCCGCTGTGGCAGCCCCGGATTTGCACGTTCAGATCCCAGACGTGGACAGACACACCGCTTGTCAAGCCATGCTGTGGCAGCCTCCCACATATAAAGTAGAGGAAGATGGGCACAGATGTTAGCCCAGGGCCAATCTTCCTCAGCAAAAAGAGAAGGATTGGCAACAGATGTTAGCTCAGGGCTAATCTTCCTCACAAGAAAAAAAAACAAACGGCATTTGAACACAATTCAAGAGAAGCTTGAATTAGCCTCACTGGATGGCAAACACAAGTGCATATAAAGTCTAACTGACCAGTTTTTAGTGAGGGTTGAAGCCACAACCCTTGCTCTCATTTTGTTTGAGAGCATGAGGAAGGGAAACTAAGTGGAGAATTAGTTAAATCATTTGTATGAATAAACTCCACCAGAGGAAACATTTACATTTTATCTTATATTGAGCAAGTCCACATTGACAAAGTTAGAGGGAAGGTGAAAAAAAAAATTAGATGGATTTGGAATAATTGAGAGCACAGAGCCTTTAACCTGAAAAAAAGGCCTCATCAGTTTATAATCTGAAAATATATCTGATTTTTTACACAAGAACAGCCATCCTGGAGCAAAGAACTTCATGTAAATGTGTCTCAGTAAGCTAAGAAAGACGGGAAAAGCAAAAGGGGAATTTTTAATGCATTTTAATAGGTGCATTTCAAAACCTAATAAGCAATTAAATGATGCTATTTTCTAGATGACTGCCTTCCAGTAGAAATATAGTACAAGCCACATATGTAATTTTAAATTTTCTAGAAGCCACATTTTAAAAAGTAAAAAGAAACAGACAAAATTATTTTTAATATACTTCAATTAATCCAATATAAGAAAATATTATCAATTCAATATGTAATCAATATACAAATTATTAAGATATTTTGCTTTCTTTTTTTCATACTAAATCTTTAAAATTGGTACATATTTTACACTCACAGCACATCTCAGTTCAGACCAGCCACAGCTCCAGTACTCAGGATCCACACGTGGCCAGGGGCTACCCTGTTAGTCAGCGCAGGGCCAGCTGATTAAAACATTCAGGAAAATAATTGACTCCACAGGTGCTCAGTTCTTAAATACAACTGTTAACTTCCTTAATTACACAGAGATATGTTGCTTTTGTTTAAAACAGACAGAAATTGTGATTCCTGAAATTGCCATTTTGCAAATTGTCATGAGTATTTGCTTTGAGAATATTCAATTCTATCAGGTGAAGAAATTTGTAGTTTTTGTCAAATACAGGTAAAACCTTTTAAGATGTTCTAAATAGATAAGAAGCTAGTAAGCAAAAAGTCTGGTGAACATAAAGAGAACTCACAAGCTGTGTTACACATAAGTAGTTTGTAAGTAGACCTTGTATGTTAAACATAGATAGATGGAAGTTCCAAGATATATCTAACATTCATGAGGCACTTTGGTCCCAATTACTCATAATAAAATAACTATACAAGAGACCCTAGATATTCAGGATGTACTAAATACACGCGTGTACTTAATATTCATGAGGTCTTCATTCGGCTGCCCACTGGTGACACCTATTCTGGTCCCCAGTGATGAGCATAGAGAACCCCAATATTCAAAGCATGCACCCTATCCTAACTGTGCTAACTTGCCCTTCTCTCTTCCATTGCTTCTCACTGTGATTTAAATTGATTGAATAAACCATGTGATTCGAGCATTTTAATTTGGTCTGTGAGCCCTTCTCTTCTGCGACCCCTGGGCCAGCCTGCCTTGTAGTATATTTGAGTGATTTTTCCACAGGCCACAAGCAATGCTCACCTAGCCAATGCAAGAAGTGGACATACAAGACCACTTTTTCATGAAGTACTGCTGATAAAGTACTGTGGGCATTAAGTCCGAAAGATGTATAACAATTTGGAAGCCCATATACAAATAAATTCCAAGCAACATTCAGTTAGAAATCAGTGAGAGCCTCATAGAAAAAACAAATGTTCTAGCTTCTTGTACTCTTATCTTTTCTTCTTCATAAGCCCCTGGGAGGACCTTTATGGCATAGTGACTGAGCACATGGGGGTGGTACACAGTACTGGCAAGTTCACAGAACCCAGCAAGTTTTCTGAAAGAAAAAACTGTTTTTGTACTCACTCAACACTTCTGAAATCAAATGTATGAGTTTTTTTCCCCACACCAACCAATTCTCTGACACCAGCTGGGTGTCCTACAATTCAATCCAGTTCTGACAGTATCTACCTAGAGTTGGCATCAGATCCCACAGATGAACGGCTCAGTCCCACAAGACTGTCTTCCACTTCAAATGCCAATCACAAGCAGTGGGTCCCCAGGTTACCGACACTTCTGTGCAACGTGGCTACAAATGGGAGGTTCCCATGACTCCCTCTTTCAGGTTCAATAATTTGCTAGAATACCTCACAGAACTAAGGGAAATGCTTACTTACATTTGTGTTATATTATATAATAAAGGATACAGATGGAACAACCAGACGAAAAGATACACAGGGCAAGGTCCAAAAGGGTTCCAAGAACAATGAGCTTCTATTCCCATGGTGTTGGGGTCCACCACCCTCCTGGCATGTGGATATGTTTACCAACTTGGAACCCCTCTGAACCCTGTACTTTTGGGAGTCTTATAAAGGCCTCATCATGTAGGCGTGATCAATTATTAACTCAGTCTCCAGCTCCTCTCCCTTTCCCAGAAGATGAGGGAGTGGAGCTGAAAGTTCTAGGCTTCTAATCATGGTTTGGTCTTTTTGTGACCAGCCCCTATTCAGGAGCCCATCAGCAGTTGTCTTATTAGAACAAATGATGCTCCTGTCACCCAGGAAATTCTAAGAGATTTAGGAACTTGGTATAAGATACTCCTATCACCCCCATCACTCATGAGATTACAAAAATTTTAGGAGCTCTCTGTCAGGAACTGGGGTCAAAGCCCAAATATTAGCAGGAACTAGGGACAGAAACCTATATACGTATATATATATATATTTTTTTTTTTCACACCATGAGATTCTGAGCAAGTTCCTTAACCTTCCTAAGCTTCAGTTCTTAGGTGTGAAACGAAAACAAAGTAACTACCTCATAAAATTGTTGTAAAGATTAAATAATAGAATATGTATAAAGTTCTGGTACTCTAGTAAGCTCATTTCTGCACAAGAACACAATTAGACAATTAACATGTTATCTCCATTTATTGAGGTCTTCTTCAATGTATTTTAATAAAGTTTTAAAATTTTATCAATAAAGAATAAATCAATAAAAATTTACTCCTCAGTATACCCACTAGAATGGCAAAAATTTAAGAAGAGAAATATGACTATATCAAGTTCAGAGAAGATTTAAACAAACCAGAATTCAAACACTGCTGGTGGAAGTACAAATTGGCACATTCATTCTAGAAAACAACTTGGCAATATTTTTGAAATTGAACCTAAACATACCATACAGCCCAGCAGTTCCAATTCTAAGTTTGTGCCCTAGAGCGGTGGTTCTCAAAGCGCGCTTTGCTGGACCATGTGGTGCCTAGAGATACTTTCAAGTGGTCTGCCAGGTCAAAACTACTTTCACAATAATACTTGGACCTGGCTTGCCTTTTTCTCGGCGTGGACATCGGCACTGATGGTGCAGAAGCGATGGTGGGGTAGACTGTGGGTACCTAGCAGAACTCAAGGCAAGGCACCAACCCTGCTAGTAGTCATTGTGTTCATCGCCACCAAGTGCTCACAGCTAAAAATAAAAAGCAAGTTTCACATAAGCATTTCACTTCACTGATGAAGCAGTAAAAATTATTAATTTTATTAAATCTCAGCCTTTGAGTACATGTCTGTTTAAGAATCTGTGTGACTAAATGGGAAGCTAAAGCACTTGTGCTGCGTACAGTGATTGTATTAGGAAAAGTCTTTACGCAGCTGTTTGAGCTGTGAGCTGAACTAGCCATTCTTTCCTAGAACACCGATTTTACTTGAAAGAATGCTAGAACCTTTTCAAAAACCACCCAGTGAGCCTGCGACTTAAAAATAATAGTAACTGGCAATATTTGTTACAAATAATCAAAGTTGAGTATTCAGGCAAAAATTAGAACTGTAGAAAATTTGCATCTGCTACCATGAGCTCACACACCTCCCCAATAATTAAAGACTTTTCTAATGAGATTAGGAATGATATAAATTAATATAATTTTTTGGTATCATTAACGAATTGTGTCAACATTTGGAAGATCTGCATAACTCAGCCAACTAACATTTTTCCAAATGACCAATGCATGAAAATCATGATTGGGTATAAGACCTATTCAAAGTGCAGTGGATTTTGATGTAACAGAATACAAAATGTTCACTAAAATGTTTCAGATTCCACATTGTAACTAACCTTTAAGAAACAACCTCTTATCTAGTTTTGGTGCAATATAAAGAATATCCACAATTCTCCAAAAAGGTTATTAAGCTGTTTTTCCCTTTCCTGACTGCATATCTGTGTGAAACTGGATTTTCTTCATATACTTCAACCAAAACAACAAATTGCACAAACTGAATGCAGAAGTTGGTATGAGAATCCAGCTGCCTTCTATTAAGACAGATATTCAAGAGATTTGTAAAAGTGTAAAACAATGCTACTCTTCTCCCGATTTTTTGTTTTGGAAAATATAGTTATTTTCATTAAAGTGTTACTCATATTAACATGTAACAGCTGTATTATAGTTACTTAAAATGAAATAATGAATATTTTTTAAATCATTCACTGTTAACTTTTGATATGATAAATATCAGTAGATGTAACCCATATAAACAAAAATCTTTTCATCAATAATTTTTAAGAGTGTAAAAGGGTCCTAGAACAAAAAGTTTGAGAACTGCCTCCCTGGAGAAATGGTTGCCCTATCACTGGAGGGCCGGAAGTATGCCCATGGCCACACTAGTTGTAGGAGCAAGAAAATGGAGCCGAACCCAATAACAATCAACAAGAGAACAGATAAGTAAATCACTGTATACTCATCCAGTATACCATTATATAGTAGAAGTTAAAAAAAAAAAAAAAAGGAACTCAGCAATAATCATCAATAGGGATGAATCTTTGGAAAAATAATATTGATATTTTGACAAAACAGCATGGTACTGGCAGAAAAACAGACACACAGATCAATGGAACAGAACCGAGAGCCCAGAAATAAACCCACGCATCTATGGACAGCTAATCTTCCACAAAGGAGCCAAGAACATACGATGGAGAAATGAAAGTCTCTTCAATAAATGGTGTTGGGAAAACTGGACAGCCACATGCAAAAGAATGAAAGTAGACCATTATCTTACACCACACACAAAAATTAACTCAAAATGGATTAAAGACTTGAATGTAAGGCCTGAAACCATAAAACTCCAAGAAGAAAACAAAGGCAGTAAGCTCTTCAACATCAGTCTTAGCATTATCTTTTTGGATATCATGTCTCACCAGGTAAGGGAAATAAAAGAAAAAAATAAACAAATGGGACTACGTCAAACTCAAAAGTCTCAGCACAGCAAAGGAAACCACAAATAAAACAAAAAGACAATCACCAACTGGGAGAAAATATTTATAAATCATATATCTGATAAGGGGTTAATATCCAAAATATATAAATAACTCATATAACTCAACAACAAAAAAACAAACAACCCGATCAAAAAATGGGCAGAAGATCTGAACAGACATTTTTCCAAAGAAGATACATGGATGGCCAACAGGCACATGAAAAGATGTTCAACATCACTAATTATTAGAGAGATGCAAATCAAAACTATAATGAGATATCACCTCATACCCTTCAGAATGGCTATTATTAAAAAGACAAAAAATAACAAGTGGAGAGGATGTGGAGAAAAGGGAACCCTCATACACTGGTGGTGGGAGTGCAAACTGGTGCAGCCACCATGGAAAATAGTATGGAGATTCCTCAAATAATTAAAAATAGAAATATCATACGATTCAGCTATTCCACTTCTGGGTATTTATCCAAAGAACATGGAATCAATAATTTAAAAATATATATGCACCTCTATGTTCATTGCAGCAATATTCACAATAGCCAAAACTTGGAAGCAACCTAAGTGCCCATCAAGGGATGAATGGATAAAGAAGCTGTGGTGTATATACACAATGGAATACTACTCAGCCATAAAAAAGATGAAATCATGCCATTTGCAACAACATGGAGGGATATTGAGGGTATCATGCTAAGCAAAATAAGTCAGCCAGAGAAAGGCAAATACTGTATGATCTCACTCATATGTGGAAGACAAAAAACAAACACACACATAGATAAGGAGAACAGATTAGTAATTACCAGAAGGCAAGGAGGTAGGGGGAGGGCAAAAGAGGTAAATGGGCACATGTGTGTGGTGACGAATGGAAACTAGACTTTTGGTGGTGAACACGAAGCAGTCTATACTGAAGCCGAAATATAATGAGGTACACCTAAAGTTTACATAATGTTATAAACCAAAGTAACTTCAATAAAATAAAAAAATTTAAAAATCTTAAAAAAAAGAAAAATAATATTGGTATTTTGAAAAATACGTTGCAGAAGAATACAGTGTGATTCTATTTATATAAAATGTAAAAGCATGCAAAACTGAATATATTGATTAGGGACATATCTGAAGAAAACCATAAAGAAAAGCAAGAAATGCTAAACACAGAATTCAAGATCATGGTTACGTTGAAGGCAAGGGAGGGGTGGGGTTACAGAGAGGCCCAGGGATACTGGAAGGGGCTGGTAAGGAGCTTTTCCTTAAACTGACGGGGACAGCAGTGAGGTGTCCAGGTGTTTGTTTTATTGTTATTATTATTACTGCAATATTATTTATATCTTTAAAATATATGTAAATATATTTTTGTAGGTGTCCAATATTTGATAAACAATATGTTTACAGCTCAAAAACAGAAGAGAGACAGACACCAGACCCATGCAGATGAAGGGGTTGTGTTGGTTCCCAACACTTTAGCTACATCATTAGGAAGGTAGAGAACACTAGTGGCTTCTGCTCGGCTGACAGCAGACCTTTGTGGCGTCTTCTTTTACACAGAAGTGAGACACGTCAGGTGATGCTCTGGGAACAAGATTAGCCCTGGGGAATGCAAACACATCCGACCAATTACCAAGAACGTGTGAGCGAGCCCCATTGGGTGGCTCCTTATATTGGCCTCCTCTGCGCTTTAGAGAAAACAAGTACTAGAACAATCCTGACCTCAAAGCAGCCTCCTTCCACAGAGAAAGCGTCCCATCAATGCTCTGGAAGGAGGTGCCGGGCCCACGGGAGCCCAGCGAAGCTGGCCTGCAGGTTGGAGAGCCATGCGGCGAGCACAGCCTCTGGATGGCTGGCTCAGGGTTGGCAGAACCAGCAGTAAATGATGGCCTTACAGCATTTGAGTTGAGGCCAAACCGTTCCTGGGCTGAAAAGCTTTTCTACAAACTCATCAGATGACCTTTACCTCACATTCTACCAGGTAAATTCTAGAGGCTTCTAGCCCGGGGCTCGCCAGCGAGGCGCGGTCCTCCCCTCCCCTCCTGCTCACACGGAGGCCGAGGAGAGGCGAGGGCGCGCAGCGCAGGGGGCGAGAGGCGGGCCGGCCTCAGCACTGCCCAGGTGCCGGTGCTCGGTGCTCGCCGGGGCTGAGCGCCCCCAAGCCCGCCTCTCCCCGCGGAAACGGAACTGCCCCCCGACCCTCACTCAGCTGGCTGCTGCAGGGACCCTCGGAAGCTCAGGCTTCCCCAAGTGCCGGCCGCGACCGTTTCACTCCTCCTCTTTCGTTACCTGCCTTTGTGAACGGCGCCGTGCCTGATTCAAAAGCAGCTCCTTGTCCTGAGCGGCACGGGAAGAACAAAAAGCACAAAGAGAACGAGTTCAGGGAGTGCTGCTTAGCAGCAGAGAACAAAACAAGCCAACGCGATGGGAATAAATCCTCACAGGAGCAAGCGGAGGGTCGTTCCCCCAGATCACAGAGACAAATGACTGATTTGGCACGGGCTGGAGGCGGACGGGCTTGAAAGCAGGGGACGGAATCAAGTGGCTGATGGAAATTCGGCCCTGCATTCCGGGGCTGTATGAAAAAAGAGCAAGCTTCATCTCCTGGTTAAGCTCCTCACATTTTCAGCCCGGGACTCTCACGTGTCTCCCATGCTGGAAGTGTCAGCTGTCATTGATGTTGTGTGTTTAGTTATACTTCAAAGAACCCAAAAACTGGCAGGGCCATCAAGCACTAATGGACAGGATTTGTTCAACATTTCCACAAGCTCTATTCTGAGGTCGTATAAGTATTATTGCAGGTATTCCTAATAACAGCCCTATGAATTGGATACTCTTATTATCACCATTTTACAGAAGCAGAAACAGTGCACAGAAAGGTTAAGTCACTTGCCCAAGGTCACAGAGCTAGTAAGTGAAAGAGCCAGGCCTCACGCCCAGGCTGACTGGCTCCATGGCCCAGGTTCTTACTGCTACCAAACCAAAGTGAGTTCACTCCCTAGTGAGTTAAAATCAGACTCTCCACCGGAAGTAGTTGTCACACAAAGTCAAGTATATTTGCAGCAAATAGGAGACCACGTGGAATCATTTCCAAAGTCATGACTTTCCCTGAACAAAGGGAGCAGGTGTCTTTTATTTTGGGTGGGAAATGAATATTGAAAAGGGAAGTTTTGTCATCACAGGTAGAGGCAGGTATTAGCCGGCGCAGGTGCAGTCTGAAAACATGCTCTCACATACATCGCAAGTTATGCTGATAAGGCCTAGGCTCCTCCTAGGGTGGAGATTATAATGTTAAGATAAGGAAAAGGGCGATTTCAGGTTGTCTTCGGGTCATCTGCGCAGGCGCTGCCCTTGCAGTGGGGCTTGGTATGATTCAGGCCGGTTGACACTGGTGTCTCTTCCCCACATAGCTCTGGAAAACAACCTTGAGGGAGTGTTAAGCACCTTTGAACTTCCTTCAAGCTGCTTAGGGAATGTGCTGGTGACATTAGCACGCCACTTTGGCAAAGGAGAGAAAGTGTGCTGATGCACCATGAGCGTGGCGGTGGGGAAATGGTTCTCTGGTGCAACATCACCGGGGTTGATGCGATGGAGTCGGCACAAACGCAAATGCTAGCCACCTGCAGCGCCAAGACTCCCTGGATATTAGGATGCCTCGGTGATGCCCACGAATGCCCCTGAGTGTGTCCCAGGTGGTTACCAGTGAGGGAACCCCCTACAGAGCAAGTAGAGCATATCTGGCGAGCCTCACTCTGCTGGACAAGAAGACCCTGATCGTGAGCACGAAGAATCCTTTGTCTTCCAGCAGCTGTGGCCTGGGAAAGACTCCTGGCCACATGCTGGCCTTTTGAGCACAGCCCTCCCACTCCCCACCGCCCTGCTGGGAGCCCATAGCACACACCCCCAGGCAATTCCTGACCCCGGGTGTCTGTCTCTCTTTCCTGATTCTCAGTCTCTTGGCCTCAAAAGCTGAATTTGCTGTGTTTCCCCAGCCCTTTATTTTAAAGATTTATTTAGACTTCATTCCCTGGTTTTTGTGATCTGTCCACCCTGTCCCATCCCCACACCACCCCAACCTTCCCTAATCCCTTGATTACAGCAGCACCCACAGAACTGGGTAGGACACACCCCATCTGCACCTCCAACCCTCCCCGCTGCTGGCCTGGGGTCATCCAAGCACATTTAAGGGAGCAGATGAGATGACCAACCGCAATGCTTCTAGAGACGCTCCATAAACACTCCACAAGGCCAGGCATGGGTGTGAGGGGCTCTATTTTATGTTTATGCTAGAAATTATTACTAAAATATAATGTGTGCTTACTGATTGGCCTTAATTTATCTGTATTATTTACCAGCATAAATAATTTGTCTTTATGAGTGTTGTGTATTTGTTCGATACGATTTCAAATCCACTTGTTTACTACATAGTGAAGTTGTTTTAATCCACTTGTTTATGACAAAAAAAAAGTTGTTTTGATATAAGAATGAAGTGAGCTGTGTCAGGATGTCATCGTCTCCTCTGTTGTCATTGATTGATAAGCACTTGGTAGCCCAGCTGATAACAAATGCTGTAAGAACATGTGGAGAAGCAACTACCTCAAGGGAACGTTTAGACTGTAAATACCCGGGGTTTGTGAGAATTATTCGAGAGTTTTGGTCTGGACAAGGTACCACTTTGCTGACCTAAATAAACTCTCCTTAGACCTCGGGGCATTAGCTCCTACCGTGTCAAAGGCGACTCCTCTATGGGTAGTGGTGACAAACCGCACAGCAGCCCACGGAGTCAGCCAGCCCACGACACCGCGACATGGTTCCCTAGCAACGCGCTCTAGCAACAGGACTCTTCACTTCCGTTGTGCGCTGGCAGCGGACGTCAGCTCTCAGTTGGTCTAGCCATCTCCCTTGAGCGCCCGCCCGTATAAAAAGGGACATCTCAAACTAAATTTGGACTTGATTGCTTTCATCTCCCTTTGCCTGGAACAATAGTGTCATTAACCTATCATTGCTTTGGAGTATGTTATGTTATTTCTTTATTGGCTTGTCAAGAGACATTGTCCTGTCTGCTATTGGCTTATGAAACTATTATAAACCCCACAGTGAACCTGTGTTATATAAACTACTGGCAAAGACAAACTCAGTCCCTGAGCATAATTTGCCCCCAGAACAAAACGATTAGTTGTGTGCTTATTTGTGAAACCGATGAACAAGGAGTTTTGAGAGGATTAGTCAAAAGTCTCAAGCCAGAACCAAAGGATTTAGCCAAGAATCTGCAGTCTTTACCTCCATTTTTTTCTGTCCTCATGTCTTTTCCCTCCTGGGAAAATCTGAAGGGAGTAGAGACACGACTCAGCCACACCATGCCCTTTTGTCTGTTTGCCCCAGTTTTCCTTCTGTGCTGCTCACAGTTTTTCTTCCTCTATTGTGAAGATTGACTTGACAATTCAAATGATATTTATCTTCAATGCACCTTTGAAAAGTGTAAGAAAGTGCTGCTTTCCACTCTGCTTTCAATTTGTCCAGATGTGCGCATAAAAGCAAGCAATCAATAGTACAAAGCATCATTTTCATTGTCTCCTTCCCTCAAAGAAAGAGCAGAGACTTCACTGGTGGGTCCAAGTTCTAGAAAAAACAAACCTGCTATTGGAAATGACATTTCACAACGTCCACCTATGAATCAGTGACCAAAACAAGGCCATGATATTCAACTCCAGAAATCTATTTGCATTAATGGAAATTTAAAAAGAATCCATCTCTGTTTTATTTACCTAAATTAGGGTAGGAATGATAAGTGCTGAGTGGTATTTAAAAAGCAGATATTGGCAGGTAACCAGGAAAACAACCACTCAGCTTGAAAGTTTAGGTCATGAGAAAATACAGGATAAACAATTGAGTCGTCAACTGTCAGTGAGTGCTTCAAGACAATGGCTCCCAAATTTGATTCTAAGCTGAACTGTACATGATGGTTGTGGAGGGCCATCCGATCTTGGCAAGGCTCTCCCTTGTAAGGAGATGCCCCCACAAACTTGTTCCTGGTTACTGGAGTAAGTAATTGAGCACCAACTATGTGCCAGACCTCTGATAAGCTCTTAACTCAAATTCACAATTTCATTTTATCTTCATAACAATGCTTTCAAATAGGCATTAATAACATCATTTTATTGATGGAAAATCACAGCCCCAAAAAGTGTTTTGCCCCATGGCCCCCAGGAACCAAAATGCAAATTACCATCCTTTATAAGAGGCATCCCACTAACCCATCTCACACCTCCCCAGCTCTCCCACCTGTGGAAGGAAGAAAGCAACTCATTCCCTACCCCTTGACTACTTAAAAAAGAGGCCAATTTAATCCCAAAGTGTCCTTTGTTTTCCATTGCTCAACCTTTCTGCCATTTACTAGCTGAATACTGCCTGTTCTTCACAGACCCCAAGGGCCTTCGGGGCCACAGAAGCAGCTCCGTACAGCCAGTCCTCTTCCACGGCTCACCTGCATGTTGGAGCCCACACCTCTTCAGGGACTCACCACCAAGATCTGCCTGAGGTTCTGCATGCAATTGGGCCCTGGAATCCCTTCCCTCTCATTCTTTCCCGAGTTGGCTTTCCTTTTCTTAAGGCTTTTCTCTGATTACAAAAGTAATTAATTCTCATTACAGAAAAACTGGATAAAACATAAATGTTTAAGTAGAAAATTGAAATCACCCATGATCCAACCCATCAGAGATCAATGCTGTTGAAAAACATGATCATCTATCCCCCATAGGCTTTTTTTACTATACATTATTCCATTCCTTGTATACATCTTGCACACACAAATTGAGCATCTACTGTTTACCAGGCGCTGTGTGAGGGGCTGGGTGCAGGGCGGTGAGTCTGGTGCTGTGTGAGGCGCTGGGTGCAGGGCAGTGAGTCTGGTGCTGTGTGAGGCGCTGGGTGCAGGGCAGTGAGTCAGACATCCTTGCTTTCAGGGAGCTCACAGCCTTGGGGAAAGGCAAGCAAAAAGCGCACACAAAAACATAATTATAAATTGTCATGAAGTTACTGAGGGAAAGTAGAGATTGCTATGAACAAGAATAATAGGAGAATACTAATTATTCTAAGACGGGAGTCGGGAGAGGCCTCTTGGAGGAAATCCGTTGGCTCTGAGGAATCTGCTAGCGAGACAGGGATAATGAGCGGCTGTTGCCAGGAGAGAAGTGCGAGGCGACAGCACCTGGAAGGAAGCTCTGGGGAGCTGGTGGGAAAGGATGCCAGTTGCCGGCCAGGCCAGCTTTGGGACTGGACGCCAGCGGAGCAGGTGCGCGGAGAGTCTCAGCAGGGAGGGACGTGCCCAGACCCACTGGGGCCACAATGCTTGAGTGAAATGGAGGGAGCCAGGCAGGCGAAGGGGTTGGGCATGGAGACCAAGAGAAGCTGCTGATCCAAAATATGCTTTGTAGGTAAAATTGGGAGGAATGTGAAGTGCATGAAGAGGGAAGCATGAGCTCCAACACTCTTATTCAGTCTTAGCTAAAATCATCATTGAATCCTGTGAAATTAATAAACTTGGAGGCCATGAGTCTGAGGTGGTTCTAAAGCCTTAGCAGCCTATGTAAGCAAACCAAAAGCTAAGCCTGCAGGTGCCTCCAGGTTACGAAATCAAACATAAGGACAACCAATCACAAACAGCAACGAGACCTGAAGCCATAGCCAATCAAATAATCTCCTTTCTTTGCTTCTGCACCTTCTCTGTGTAAGCCGTCCCCACTTCCACCCACCCAGCACTGCTAGCCACTTCCAGTTTGGTGCTGCCCAATTCTAATCTATTTTTTCTCAAATAAACTCTTAAGATGTTTAATATGCCTCAGCTTATCTTTTAACAAACCAAAGACCACAGGTCCCAAAAACATTTAAGGTGCAGCTTTATAACTTTGAAGAAGCACTGACCTCACCATCATGGCCTATTTCAGAGGAGAGAAGCCTGGGGAACATGAGCAGCCAGAGCCTTTGAAGATGCTAAAAATCATCAGAGGAGCCAAGTCAGGGGAAGATTCTTTGAAGTCGTGTTTATTTTGTATTTTTCACCATGAAACGGAGTAATTTACTTACAACAAATACTGCTGTGAGCTTATAGTCTAATCGAAATGGTTAGTGGTTATAAAACCTTTTGGTCTTGAGACTATAAGGTTTTATAGTAGAAAACCTATAAGGTTTCTATTATAAAACCTTATAGTCTAGCTGTTCTACTTGTTTGTGAGAAATTTTATTTATTTATTGTATGGAGGTTATCAAAATTTAAAGTTACTTATCCAATATGTGGTAGCTAATTCAACTTTGACATTATTGGCTTTATTTTAATTGACTCAAATAACAGAATAAAATGTATGGATTTTTTTTAATTATGAAAAATCATTTGTAAGGTTTCTTTCTTCCTATCATAGATTACACAAGTAAAAGTAAATTGTGATCACAGCAGATCCAAATTTTAAATACATTACAAAATCTGGACTTGTTTTTCTATAAATATATGTATATAGGCACATATCAATTCACATAATTATAATTATAATCTATATTATATTCTTTTTTTTTTTTTACCTAAAATATCATGGGAATTTGCCTTGTATCATTAAGAATTCTCCAACAAATTGATTTCCAGTGGCTGTGTAGTATCCTAGCATTTAGATATCTCTGGACTAATGTATTAATTTCTCTAAGAACCGTTTAGACTTTTTTTCAGTCTATTATAATAGCTATTTCAGGGGCCGGCCCCGTGGCTTAGCGGTTAAGTGCGTGCGCTCTGCTGCCGGCGGCCCGGGTTCGGATCCCGGGTGCGCACCGAGGCACCACTCCTCCAACCATGCTGAGGCCGCGTCCCACATACAGCAACTAGAAGGATGTGCAGCTATGACAGACAACTATGTACTGGGGCTTTGGGGGAAAAATAAATAAATAAAATCTTTAAAATAATAGCTATTTCATGAACAGCTGTAGTGAATCTCTGTGAGCATCACTTAGGATTTCCTTAAAATCCTTTAGATAAAATCCTATAGATTCCTATAAATGAAGTGACAAAATCAAAGTGTGTAAGTATTTTTAAAGATTTTGAAACTTACTGCTATATTGCCTTTTAAAACAGGGTCACTAATTACTCTATGCCCCTACTCCAGCAGCCAATATCAGTTCACTTTTCTCTTGCCCTCTCTTCCTTCCTCCACTGGGCCAGCACTTTGCTTCCATGCCTGGGAAGGCTGAGGCATGTTCTCCATCCTGTGTCTTATGAGATTTTTTAATCAAGCTGAATCTTGAATGGCATCATCTCTCCCCAGCATTGAGGGTCACTCTCTACGCCAACAGTGTCCAGACTGGCCAGTCCACCCTCGCCAGCTATCTGTTTTCATACATACTCCAGCTTCTTTCCTGAGATAATATCAACCATCTATGCTTCTCTGGAATAAATTATCACACGTGCCGTGTCCTGAGGCAGGAATGAGAGGTGGTTTCTGAAGATACTGAAAGCGTTCACCGTGTAGCCCAAACACATCCCTCCAAAGCTGTAGCCCATTTGGGATGCTAGACCTGAGACGGGGACTGCTTGCCGGAAATGTAGGAGATTCTATCACTGTCTGACGTAGACACACCATGGGAATCAGGCAAGGCCCAAACCAATCCTGACTAGGGGAGAAGCCATGTCCTTCCCCAGAGCTCCCCTGCCCCCCATTACTGTTGTAATTCTCCAAACAAAACTGTACAGGAGGAGAGGTTTCTGATGCTGACTAGTCCATGGTCCTTGTCTTGTCCTCAAATGTTCCAGATATTCTGACACCAAACCCTTCGGGCCTACCTCACATTATTCTCAGTGGCAGATATGGGGAACTTTGTCAACTTTTGCAAATATATGCTGTTCACTGGGAGCAGTAGCTGATCCTGGGGCCTGGAGGGGGCCAAGCTCTCTCCACAGAGATGCTGCAGTGTCTCTTGCCCAGTAGTGACTGTAAATGGACAGGAGGAGAACCCCAACCTGAGAAGGACCAGGGGCCCCAGGGATGAGGATCTGGGTCATATAACCATGCACAAGGCTGAGGCCAGCAGAGATGGCCTCTGAAAGTAAGGAACAACTAGGACAGGTCACGGAGGAGGGAGCAATGAATATCAGCTGTGCTCCAAGACCAGCTACAGCAGTGGGGCTACTGTCTGTCCAACTAACTTACCTCTTCTCAGCAAGAGAGACCTACGGGGATTCTGCTCCCAACACATACATGGGAAAGGGGATCTGAGTGGCACAGGGCGACCTGTTGCAGACCCAGGATGAATGGCCCAGTTCTCCCTCAGGGACAGTATGCAGCCCAGCTTTGGGGAGTGTGGTCAGCAGACAATGTCCAGATCTCTCTTTTTCAGGGCCTGGCTCAGCTGCAGAGAGCCATGTCAACAGTGTCACTGCCCTCCCCAGCGCGGACCGGGCAAGGCAGAGGCAGAAAGGCCCCACCATTTAGGTCAGTGTTTGCTCCAGACTCACTGGTAGATAGGCACGTCCAGGGGGGCCTGCATCACAGCCCACCTTCTTCCTCTGCCCAAACTGCCTCCTTCTACTCCTTTCATAGCTGTTGATCTGTGATAAATATGTTTCACTCCAAACTCTGTCTCAGTGACTATTTCCAGACAGTCTAACCTATAACAGTGAGACATCACCCAGACAAGAATTACACTCAGCTTATGGAGAACTGAAAGAAGGAAAGAAAGAGAAAAAGAAAGCAAGAAACAAGAAAGCAAGTGAGAGGTAGAGAGAGAAGCAAAAAAGAGAAAAAGAAACAGAAACAGAGAAAAAGAGAGAAACAAAGAAACAGAAAGAGAAAAAGAGGAAAGAAAATCAGAGAAAGACAAAGGAAGGAGGAAAGGAAGTAGTTAGTTAGTTAGTTAGTTAGTGAGTTTCTGGTCTTATTTGTCTCCTAAGAGAAGACTTAAGGACTGGTTAAGCAAGTAACAAGTCCAGGTGACCTAGTTCGTGACAGTCTAGCCAAGCACATGTGTTTGACCAGAGACCGGCTGTTCCTGCCTTGAGAGTGCTGTGCAAACTACACAGCCTACACCAGCACATGCGACAAGTGAAAGGAGCTCAAATGCCTGCATCCTTCACCTCAGCTCGCTGAGTGACCTGGGCAATTGTCTGTTCTCTTTGGGCCTCAGTTTCTTTATCGTTGAAATAAAGGCATCTAGAAATCTTTCCTATTACTTTCTGTTCTAATGCTCTATGAGTCTAATTGTATTGTATTTTTTAGTACATTCTATTTTAAAGAGGCTTTTGTGTTCTGGAAATTTGGGTCATGAAATTTCTGCCTGATGCGTTATCAAGACCAGCAGACATCAAGGACATGAAATTCTCAGCTTCCACAAAACCCCAAATAGTACATAAAATCGTGTGCATTTTCTTTGCATTTTTCTGGGAAGAGGATCCATAAAATTCATTAATATTCTTAAAGGGGTCTATGAAACTACAGAACATCGAGAAGCCTTGATTTAGATCCACAAATTCCGTGTGGATCTGTTCTTTACTAAAGGATGATTTGCCTTAAATAGATGTGGCAGATACACAACAGATTTAGGCAGCACAGATGAAGAGACAGACTTAATAATAAAGATCCACAAGTAGGGAAAGAAGAATCAGAGAGGAGGGGAAGAGCTGAGACACTGCTCAGGTCAGAGAGGGTCCCTAACCTCACACCCACAGCCCCAGAGCAACAGGGAAAGCGCCTAAGCTTCTCACAAACCCCTCTCTGACCCCCAAGAGGGACGGTTCCTTTATTCAACAAATAATTTTTGAAGTATGCTATGTGCCAAGCAGTGAAGAAAAAAATGAGCACCAAAAATAGGACTCCACCACTGTGACTTATCAAGGGCCACAGGCAGAGGCGGCCTTCTCATCAGGACAAAGGGGACACAGGGTGGCTGTGTGAGAGGCTGGGCAGAGACAGGAAGGACTGCAGGCTCCTCTCAGCAGACGCCAGCACAGGTAGGAAGAGATGGCCCAGGGCCGACACCAGCACCAGGGCACTGCCCAAGCAGGAGCAACTCCCCGGAGAAAGAGAAGAGTAAACCCTGAACCGACCCAGAAAAGCCTAAGTTAACTTACTTGACCTGAATTCAACTTTCTGCCATCAGTAGAAGAAGGTCTCAAAACTGAACTGAGTCGAGTTCTTTTAAAAATGCAGAATTTGCATCCTGAGTTTGTGGCCTCCAAGCAGCCTAACTGGTGCAGACCTTCACCCTCCTCCCCATCCCATCCTCACAGAGCTAATCAGTTATCACCCGGATCCGAATCAGACTCACACTGTGCAAGAGAAAGGTGAGTCGGTGGAATGTCGACTGATTTGCCCAAGGTACATTTAATGAGACAGCGAAAAACACCCATGCAAAAAATAACTGCCCAGAGGGCTGGCCCGGTGGCAGCGGTTGGGTGCGCGCGCTCCGCTGCTGGCGGCCTGGGTTCGGATCCCGGGTGCACACTGATGCACCGTTTGTCAGGCCATGCTGTGGCGGCGTCCCATGTAGAATGGAGGAGGATGGGCAGAGATGTTGGCCCGGGGCCGGTCTTCCTCAGCAGGGAGAGGAGGATTGGCATGGCTGTTGGCTCTGGGCTGATCTTCCTCACAAACAAAACAAAACAAAACAAAACTGTCTAATGCACGCTATCTGCAAGACAATTCACACCCTCCCTGGAGCACACCAAATGTATCTTATCTGCAAATTCAGACACATGCTCAATACCAGGCTTCTCTCAGCATCATCAGCAAGACCGAACACCCAACAACAGAGTCCAATCTTCAGACTGTGATTTGTCCATCAAAGTCTGGCATTTAGCAGACATTCAATAAATGTTTTCATGAATGAGTGAATGAATTTCATGCAATATGATCTTTATTATAATTTTCCTCTTTTCAGACCTTTATTCCATATACAGACTGACGTCTGAGTGTCCATCTACACTGCAAACTGGTTCGTTTCCAAACACGGAGCTGGAATATCACCAGTGGGCAGTCACAGGGGTACTAGTATTGAGATCATAGTAACGTCCACTTACCATGGCAACGTGTTCATTGATTCTTGTGATCACCCTCTAACGTAAGTACCATTACTATGGCCCAAGTTATAGGAGAGAAAACAAACATCCAACAAAGTTAGGTAACCTGCCCAAGGTCACAGCCAGTGCGTTGCCAAGCCGAGACTCAGCCTCGGATCAGCTATTTCTGAAGGCCCTAGCTCGGGCTGCCATCTTGCTGTGGTCTGAATGTTTGTGTCCCCCCACAACTCATATGTTGGATCCTAACCCCTAATGTGATGGTATTAGGAGGTGGAAGCTTTGGGAGGTGATTAGGTCATGAGGGTGGAGCCTTCATGACTGTGATTAGTGCCCTTATAAAAGAGGCTCCAGAGAGATCCCTCGCCCCCTCCACCATGTGAGGACACAGAGAGAGGTCAGCAATCTGCAACCCGGAAGAAAGCCCTCATTTGACCAGGCTGGCACCCTGATCTTGGGCTTCTAGCCTCCAGAACTGTGAGCAATACATTTCTGTCGTTTACAAGTTACCCAGTCTGTGGTATTTTGTTGTAGCAGCCCTAACGGACTAAGACACATCTCCACTGGAGCTTTTGAAATTACATTGTGGTCAAACCCATTCTGAGGCATGCTCAGTTCTGATGCCCCTACACCTGCAAGGCCCCTTGCAGCTGCTAGCTTTCCAGCTCAGAGCCACTGACCTACTCTTAGTGGAGAGGAACCATAACCTCACAAATAGACCAGGGGACCAGGTCGTTGGGTTTCTCCAGCTTCCAGGAATCGATGTTGAGGTTCTGCATCTTTCACATAGACAACTAGGAATTAACTGTGTCACAGAAGAAGGGATTAGCACCCTGTGTTTACTTCTTTAATTGTGATAATACATATAAAATTTACCATCTTAACCATTTTTAAGTGTACAAATTAACTGTAATTTCTAAACTTAGACAAGCTGCTTAAATGCCTATTGCCTTGAAAAACCTGACTGCAGAGAAACTCAAACCCACTTGTAGTTTGCAGTGCTGAGGAACAACAGGAAAATACAGTGCCATAGAAATGTCAAAGCAGCAAAGTCCACGTTGAGTTCAGGAGGAGTCTGGGAACCCCCTGGAATCCTGTGGCACCAGGCTGAGCACAGGGGATAGTGATGTGGTCCTCAGAGGGCAGGAGAACAGCTTAACGCTACCTGCAATGCAGCTTCCTCGGGAGTCAAATGGAGCGAGCCTACAGCCAGTGACCGCCTTCTCTGCGCCTCTCTTTCCACAGATTCTGCTCACTTCTCTGTTTTCACACTTGCAGAGTAACCTCAAATCCAAGTTACTTTTTCTGATAAAGTTTTATTCTGGAATTTGCACCATCTGCGAGGTTATTATAGAGTTAAAAATTAACGCTACAAGGTAAAATTTCTGTTATAAACTGTATAAATTAGAGTTGAGAATAGAGTTAAGAATTGCCATAACTAAGTATATGCTCATATATAGTCTCATTACTCTTACTGTATAAAGAGATGAAAATATGACTTGTCCTGTCAATTCCATGAAATTGGTGTGAAGATTGTGTGTCGGAAACATGGGGTGAGACGACTCATGAAAGTGTAACACGTGGTCTATCCAGACAAAGCTACAAATTAGTAAGAGAGAACCCTAAACAGCATGCTCCCTATTGGGAAGGTTAGGAACCAGAATTTTAGCTTTAAACTTCAGGAAAGATCTGTGCAGTCCACACAGTCTGCACATAAATATAAAACAATCCCTAAATGGTTTCCTTGGTATAGATTTTATTGAAGGAGCAAAAGAATGTATTCAGAAGCCAGTCACATGCAATGTTTCTTTGCTTCCAAACTAAAGGAATTTTTTTATGTGTGAGGAAGATTGGCTTTGAGCCCCAAACTAAAGGAATTTTAAAAAAACAAGCCCTATTATTTCACAGTCAGAAAATTTGTATCATTCTTTTTTCCTCTCAAATTCATACTTAGTCTTTTCCTCTACAGAACTTTACCCTATTTAAATACATTCTTATGCTTAAAATCTTTTCTTGATCACTTTTCTGCAACATAGATATAGACAAATAGTTGCTAGATAGACAGATAGATAGTATTAAATCTTTTTTAATTTCCTAGCACTCTTGTTTTCTAAATATGAAAAACAACTTCTTGTTGAGCTACTCACATCAATATTTTATAAATTTTAATAATTATTAAACATAAACAAGTAAAATTTTCATTAGATTAATGAGGTTAGGTTGGGTGTTCATGTATCTATGAAGGAAGATTATTGATTGCTAGAATGAAACAGGGATAAGCATTAATTGTATCCCTCTTTTCCATTCATATGGGTCTAAGGAGTAAGGAATATTGTCCACATGAATGAGCATATGGGAAAGGCGGGAGCTTTGTTAGAGCACCACAACCAAATTCTTGGAACTGCATCTTATTTATATACCCCCTCAAAAGAAGTACGTCCTGACTTAGCATTAAAAAATTATTTTAAATTATCCATTGACTGACAATACACCTAGGTCTTATTTCAATTGTGTTGAAAAAAAAGATTTGAAAATCACTTGACTTTCAAAATTATTTGTTACCAAGTCATTCTCTTTCTCAATGTGGGGAAAACATTTCAAAAAAATGCTTTTCCCGGACTTATCAATGACTTCTCATTATACTTTATTTTCTTTTACTTAGAAACACCTAGTTTATGGAGCTAATATAAAATTGGAGTGAAAACAAAACCTATAAATTTGAATATTGACTATTTTAGGATTTTTCCCATTGACGTGGACTTCCTACTAAATTTCAATATTCTTGGTTGCGTCTATCTGCCTTAAAAAGACATGACTTATATAAAGAAAATACTTAGGTACAGAAATAAATTAACAATGGTTAATAATTTAAGATGGTCAAATTTAGAATAATGAATTTGACAGAATTATAACAGCATGTCAAGACTTTAACCATGTAAAGAATTAACTGTAAATAAATTACAGTCCTGAAGTTCAGAGTATTGACTGGATATGGGGGATATTTTGTCTCTATTCATGCTTAAAATTCTCTGCTCTTAAAAGTAGAAGATAATCTTCTCTTTGGAAATAAACAGAAAAGAGAAGAGGGGCGGCAGTGTGGCTAGTAGTATGAGCTTAAAAAATAGGTACAAGTGATTGTTATTAAAGTGCAATGTACTCACTGTCTTTAATAATCTGGCAAACTTGAATGAAAATGTTTTTTTCCCATGAGTCTGAATAAAAGTTTGTGGAAATATAAAACAATTATGTATCTCTGCTGTATGTGCCTTTTTTGCAAACTTGTAACATTTGTCTGCCAGAAGTAAACATGAATCTTTTCACCTCCTCTTCCTTGAAACCATGCCAGATTGGGAACTGAGACACAGTCCAAGAAATGGGCCAGTAAGAGGGGTCTGTCTGGTTCCTGAGAGCGGTGGGAATGCAGTGGTGGGAATGCAGAAAACCATGCTGGTTTTCACAAATCTTTAATATTTGATTCCATGGATGCTTCTAATAAATCCTGGAAGTTTGCCATGAGCTTGTGTCTAGCTGGGTGAAATGTCATGGCCTCAATGCCTTCAATCCTTTTATGACACTCTCCAAGCCTTGCTCTCAGGGAGCTCTCCCTAAAGATGGGTGCACTGCTCACCGGTGATCAGGGCATGAAAGATGAGGTCACAAAATAAAAAGTAGAATTCTCACACCACCTCACCCTGCAATACATCTGAACTCAGAACATCCCAGTATTGACCAAAATACTGTTTCTAATGTCAATCTTTACTCTTAACAGAAATATATTTAAGACAAACAATGCCAGAAACCCCCACATGGGTTTATGGAACTTTGATGAAAAGAGCGGCCCCAATACCAATATCTCAGATTGCTCCTGTGTTTTGTGAAGTGGGAGAAAGAGGAAGTGAGAAAGAAGAACAGTCATGACTTCCAAGGCATGGCCTGTGTGAAGGGCGCTGTTATAAAAGATGCAGGTGGATGCTGAGACCACTGTCTGCTTCCTCCTCACACGAGCTGGGATGACCTTTCATCTGTTGCTGTGCGGGCTCAGTCTGGGTCCTCCTCTGTGGGTTCCATGGTGCCCCAGCCCAGACACTCTGGTCTCTTCTTCTCTGGAATGCCCATTTCTAGTTGATGCATTTTTTCAAGGTGCCAATTTTAACAGATGCATCTTTGCTAGAGGATCCCAAGAGTGGTTGTGCAAGGCTACAATGGTGGCCCTCACCTGAGCACAGTGGCTCCCTTTCTCCTGAGTAGGTGGGAAAGGTCTCATCCTGCTGGGATCAGAGTCAAAGCTAAAAACGGATCATCCTCAAAAAAAGCAGGAGTAGTTAAGAATGACAAATGTTGTCAAGTCTGCTTAGATAAGGACTGACAAGTATCTGTTCAATTTAGCAGCAAAGATGTCATCAGTAAAGTAACTGAGAGCAGTTACACCAGGAGGAGTGCAGTAGGAAGCCAGGGACTGTGAGCTGAGGACTTGGAAAAGGTCCCGTGGAAAAGCCACACAGCCCTCAAATCTTATCATTCTCTCTGTAATACTTTTCTCAGTTTCTCCAAACCAAAGCAATATATCATTCCTGGCACCCACATGAAATATTTTTAATTTTTCTTACAGTATTCATCACATTTGCCTTATATTAAAGCTACGATTCATCACTCTTCCTACTTTATAAACTCTTTGAAAACAGAAAGTAGCATTTCTCACACGTTCTTTTATTCACCTACCACACAAACACACCACACACACCACATACACACACACACTCACACACACCACACACACACACCACATATACACACACCCAGACATAATAAGTGCTTAGATCAGTCTTGCACACAGTAGTTTTTTAGTAACTCTTAGTTGATTTGAATTGAATTAGTGCGTTATATATCAAAAAACTTACTAACATTTTTTAAAGTAAATATTCTATTCCACTGATTTATTGTTGGATCACATGGTGGTGATATAGAAACTCTGTTCTTAATCGTTTGATTTATTTCCACCTCAGTGGCATGTTGTCACCTTAAAATGAAATTTAATTTAAGTAAGTCTGCACCAGACATTATTCATATGCTTATTAAGTATCGCTTTGAAGCTTGGCTATGCATGACACGTCTTTTAGAGCTCAATGCTTGGGTTAGTTTTCACTCGAGATGTCAAATGAACTTTCATGTGCTTGGCAATTAGTGGTTCTGGATGTAGGGTGAAGCTTTATCACACATGTCTCGGCTTGAAGCAGTGCTTGCAAGGCAGAGGGGCCTCTCACAGATCCACATCTCCACAACATTCATGTTCCAAGAGCTGCTCCTCAACTTTTCAGCCCCGGCCCGTGATTTTACCAAAACACTGAAAACCAATCAGGCTTTCAGATGCTTGGCTCAACAGAGAGTGCCATGTAAGCGAAACGCCCATTCACCAACTTAGAGAGCCAAGTGTGGCTGTCCAGGACTCGGCCACCCACAATGGCTGACCAGCACGCTCTCCTTCAGATGATAGCAGGACTCAATACTTGTTCCATGATCTATAGCAGAACTTCTCTTCCTCCTGGCATGGGTCTGGTTGAGTCAGGCAAACCCTGCAGTGAGCACCCCCTGAAATTAGAGTGGGCCCTAATTCCCCTCAGCTGGCTAGAATGAGAGCCTAGTGTCTGGTCAGCTAGCAAAACCACTCTCCCCGGACAGTGCCGAGGAAGTCATCCCTGTTCCTCCCTGCAGTCTGTTCATTTCCTCTCTCTGTAGACGCATTCAGACAGGTGCTACACAGAGAACAACCCCAACATTAGCCAAGACTACACCCTGAACTCTTGATTTCAGGACGCAGTTACATGTTATCGTTCAAAATGTGAACCTCTTTGCTGCCTTTGAGTATTACCTATAAGATATATTTCTGATACACAATTGGCTGCTGACTGCTGACAGTAATCTCTGTATAAAGGCTCCTCTGAATTATAGCTTCTCTTATTACCATATTCAAGTGAACAAAAATTTATTGCTTTTTAAGTTGCAGGAATTAAGTCGCAGGAAAGAGATTTCATAGAAGGAATTAGTTGTTTACAACATTGCAGGAAGGACAGCGGCAGCAAGCTCTTGGAAGAGCCTTCAGGAACGTCTCCTAGAATAGGACTGCCAGGTTGTCACCACCTCTGTCACCATCAGGAATATGAGGAGTCACTGCTGGATTTGCTGTGTTCAAGATCGCACACCATGGCCACAGCCCAGGGATCTCTCGAGAAACCACTTCTGTCACTCTCACTGCTAACAGTGACCAGCTCACAACCTCACGAGCCTGGACCTGGACACAGGTGCTGCTGCAGAAACACCCAGTGTCCTCTGGCAGTGAGGAGAAGACACCAGGCATGTGGGGCCTGCTTCCACTGCATCTTCCCGACCTCGTGGAATGGTTAATCCGCACTCTGATCCAGAACTCTAGCAGCAGAAAATTTGAGGTATAGGAAGGCCAACAGATCAGGTAATGACTGCCATTGAAAAGATAATTTGTTATTCACAGTTCCCAAGAGGTGGGGGCACACTACACCATGCAGCACCACAGGAGAAAACAGCAAGGTGGGTTGAAGGCAGAGAGAGAAAGACTGGTTACCTTGGGGAAAGAACAGGCGAGGCAGGGTAGTCAGGCTTAGGAGTGGCTAGTCTGAATAATTTCAGCAGGCTCTGGGGCATAAGGGCTGTCCATAGTCATCTGGGGTGATTAGGGCAGGTGGATAGTCGCGGAAGTGGGAGAGTCCAATTAAGGAGGTGGCTGGGGGTATGGGCTTGCTGGTTTGCATTTGAAAAGGCACACTGGCAGATGAGCTGTTTACTATCTCTAGGAATTGGCTACCCTAGGAGGGGCAGTCCCTCCAGGGTCAGCAAGGCCCCAGATGTCAAAGCATAGAAATATAGAAAATAAAAGACTTAATTCTAGACAGGATAGATTTTTGGCTTTCCAGCCTCTGCAGATGAGGAAGACATGCTAGCAGACTTGCTGTGTTCTGGTGGATACTGAAGACCAGTTACCTACTCGGTGCAAGATCCTTTGCAAGGCTCAATGAAGATATGGTGCTTGAGTTCAGTTACTCATGGCCAGGGATGAGATGAGAGAGAAAACAGCACACAGCCGTAATTTAAGGCAAAGTGAGAGAAGGGACACCAGAGTGGCATAGGTACTGATGAGTTCAAAGAAGAGAGCACGCCCACCTGGGGCAACCAGGGAGGCTACAGAAGTTGCACTTGAACTAGGCTTTGGAAGATTGGTAAGCCTTGAGAGAATGGGGGCAAAGGATATTCCAGGTAAAAAGAAGAGCCAGAGCAGAGGGCCAGGGGGTTAAAACAGGATCGGAGTTTAGAGAATGCGGTTAATTGTCATTCGGCTCATAAGCTGCCACGCAAGAGGAGCGTAGACTCTAGGCTAGACTGATGGCTGGGACCATATTGTAAAGGCCTTTGAGGATGCCAGGATTAAAAAGCAGGGTGGAAAATGATAGGAGCAAAGATTTTGAAAAAATCATCTAATAACAGCATGTGGAATTGATTTGAGTAAAGAAAAAAAGCAATTAGAAAGTCAATTAGGCACCTCTGCAATTAACCAATTAAGAGATCATAAGACTCAAAGTACAAGAGCAGCAATTGGAATTTTAAAAAGACAGGCTGTGTTTTAAACTGAAGTGACAGACTTTGGCGAATTCCTCGTAGGCATGGATTAAGTCTTATCTACCTTAGTAATGTGAGCACATGGCACAGTGCCTGGAAGATGTGCAAGATATCGTAAAACGGGATTTGTATGACTCGGTAAATTGAAGAAATGTTGGCAATGAGTCAAAAGGTGATTCTGACAAGAATAGAACTACCATATGATCCAGCTATTCCACTGTTGGGTATTTACCCAAAGAACTTGAAAACACCAATTTGTAAAGGTACATGCACCCCTGTCTTCATTGCAGCGTTATTCACAATAGCCAAGACTTGGAAGCAACCTAAGTGCCCATCAAGGGACGAATGGATAAAGAAGATGTGGTATATACACACAATGGAATACTACTCAGCCATAAGAAACGATGAAATCCAGCCATTTGTGACAACCTGGATGGACATTGAGGGTATTAGGCAAAGTGAAATAAGTCAGAGGGAGAAGGTCAAATACCATATGATTTCCTTCATTAAGTAGTAGATAATAACAACAATAAACAAGCACATAGGGACAGAGATTGGATTGGTGGTTACCAGAGGGGAAGGGGGGAGGGAGGAGGGTGAAAGGGATAATTCGGTACATGTGTGTGGTAATGGGTTGTAATTAGTATTTTGGTGGTGAACATGATGTAATCTATGCAGAAATAGAAGTATAATGATGTACACCTGAAATTTTTACAATGTTATAAACCAATGTTACTGCAATAAACAAAAAATTAAAAAAAAAAAAGGTGATTCTGAGATTTTGAACCTTAATAACTGAGAGAATGATGGGACACTAACAGACACAGAGAAGCCAAAGGAGTCCTTGGATGAGACGTGAGCCAATTTGTGTCGAGCCTGAGCTGCTGACATCAGACTAGTAGCAAAACTGGTACTAAATCTTGGGAAAGGTCATAGTCAAAGGTTTGGGGGCAAATCTAAAGGAAGAAACAGAGAGCAGAGGGAGCTTCAGGGCACAGCCTTGAGGTGAAGGAGGAAGAACTAGGAACAGACAGAGCCAGGAGAAAGGCCCAGATCAAGGATCCTGAGCAAGAATTTCAAGCCAAGAAATGTTGCAGAGGGCTTGAGCGGCTATGGGGTAAAGCAGTTGACTTCTGTGGTTAGAAGGCCACTGGAGATTTTTGAGGGAGAAGTTGCAGTAGGGCAGTAGTCCCCAACCTTGGCTGCACATTGTAATCTCCTGGGAGTTTAAAAAGGATTGATGCCTCAGGCCCAGCCCCAGGGATCCCGGCTTAACTGTTCTGAACTAAGAAATGGACATCAGGATTCTTGAAAGTGTCTCAGGAGATTCTCATCAGCTGCCCAGCTGAGGTTGAGAATCACAGCAGTAGAGTGTTGAGAGAAAAAACCAATTATAAGAACCGAGGAGACTATATTGGGGAGGTAGGGCCTGTGTAAAACCCGTGCTCCCCAAGCGCGAGGTGCAGCAGAGTCGCCTGGAGAGATCGTTTACCGCAAATTGCTGAGCCCACCTCCAGAGCGTCTGATTCAGTCCGTCTGGTTAGGGCCCAAGAACGTGCATTTCTAACAAACTGTGAGCTGATGCTGACGCTCTGGTCTGGAGATCACACTTTGAGAACCACTAGTATGTAAACTATTCTTTCAAGAACTTTGGTGGTGAAGAAAATAAAAAAATAATGTGATCAGTGGATGGGAAGATTGAATGAAAGTACTGATCCCTGTAGAAGGAACCTAAATTCTGTTACTCACTAGCTCAGTGAGCTGAGACAAAGCATTTTACCCATGATTTCCAGGGCTGCCTGCACCTCACTATCATCTGGGAAGCCTCTAAGACATCCCAATTCCCAGGCTTCACTCGCAGAGATTCTGAGTTCTGACCTGAGGTAGGGACCAGGGTTTGATATTTTTAAAGCTCACTAACTCAACTTCCTAGTTTCAGTTTTCTCACTGAATAATAAGAATAATATCAATACTTGGTCAATTTCCCAAGCTGTTGGAAAGATTAAATGACATAATAGAGTTATATGCACTATACTCTACACTGTAGAGTGCTATTCAACTGAGAGCTATGATTCATTTATTTCCTTAATGAGTTTTCAGACAAAGGAAACATAAGCAAAGATATGGAGGAGGGGAGGACTTGGGCATGTTTGGGGGATGGTGAGAGGTGGGTCCCTCATGGATAAAATGAGGTCACATTTGTAAGACCTTGAAAGATAGGAAATTAAAGAGAGCAAATAAAAGTTTTGGAGCAGAGAACAGCGTGATAAAAGTGGTAATCAAGGACGGATGCATCTAAATCCAAGTGGTCCATCAGGAAGCAGCTGCTGTATTGCAGGCTTTGGATGACAAGGACTGCGGCAACGAACATGAAGAGAAAGATACAAGAAAAAGGGGGAAATGTCAGCAGCTAGTGACTCTCTGGAAAAAGGATGAAAGTAAAGGCTCCAAGGCAGCATGCCTGGGTCACTGGGTGACTCTGAGACTCACCGCTCTGCTGCTTGACTCCCTGGAGACATCACCTGGTATTTTGTGGTCTCTGTTAAACAATGAGATGGAAAGGAGGGGCCTTAAGCTATAAGTAAAGTATGTCCCCAAAAAGAAAGATGTGCTCAACAATATTCAGGTCCACCTTCAGAATTCTTACCCTAGTGGCCTCCTCTTGAGGCTTCTCCCTCTTCCGATTCTGACCTCATGGAAACCTCAGTCCTGGATTGATCAGGGCATAGGGCCCAGGCAATGACATATATGATCTGGAAAGAAAAACAAAGAAATAAAAAGACCAAAAGAGCATAATAAATCTAACCACAGACTTCTAAATTTTTGCCAGGGGGATACTATAAATTTTGGCTTTGTCCCTGCACTCCATCTGGACTCCTAAATTGTAGCATTGTCCTGGACTCACTGCTGCTGCAACCTGAGAGGTTCTATAAATGGGTTATTTGTTGCCCACTCTTGCTTGCTTCGTGTCTGCTTCATTCAGCCTAAGGCCCGGCCCCGGTGTTTCAGCAAACGTGGCCTTTCAGGACTGCCACTTTGGGAAGACAGGAAATGTACTTTTCCCTGTTCTTCCTGCTAGCTTCAACTAAAAATCCTGGCCAATATATATTTTAAAAAGTAAAAATAAAACAACTCTGAAATGTCAAGAGAAGAAAGCAAATCTGCCAGGGACTTCAGGATTCAAGGAACAATAGAGTGGTGAATTCTCTGGGTTTTCTTTTGCCTCATAAGATTCACAAAAAGAATTCATCATACCAAGAACCAGGAATATCCCAAACTGAATGAAAAAGACAGTCAATAGATTCAAACATGAAGATGACAGAGATATTACAATTATCTGAGAAAGGCTTTAAAATGGCCATCATAAATATGCTTCAATAAGCAATTACAAACATGCTTGAAACAAAAGAAAACACAGAAGCTCTCAGAAAAGAAATTAAAAGTCTCAGCAAAGAAACAGAAGATATGAAGAAGAAACAATGGAAATTTTAGAACAAAAAAATACAGTACCTGAAATAAAAAACTCAATGGATGAGCTCAATAGCAGAATGGAGGGGACAGAGGAGGAATCAGTAAACTGGAAGGTAAAACAATAGATATTACCCAATCTGATCAACAGGGAGAAAATAGATTGAAAAATAATTGAACAGAGCTGCAGAGAATTTTAGGACTATAACAAAAGATCTAGCATCCACATCTTTGGAGTCCTGGAGGTGGAAAGAAAGAGGTCAGAGCTGAAAAATACATTAATGGCTAAAAACTTTGCAAATTTGGCAAAACACATAAACTTAAAAATTCAAAATGCTTACTGAATCTCAAAAAGGATAAGTCCAAAGAAGTCCACATCAAGATTCGTTATAGTCAAACTTCTTAGAACTAAAGACAAAATAAAAATCTTGAAAGCAGTGAGAAAGTAAGAGCACCATATGGTTAACCATAGGGGAGAACCATTCAAATGACAGCAGATTTCTCATCACAAACCACAGAGGCCAGGAGGGAGTGGCACAAATTTTTCAGTACCAAAATAACTGTCCACATAGAATCCCATATCCAGTAAAAAAAGATATATATATCTATACACACACACACACACACATACATATATCCTACAGAATGAAGGGGAAAATCAAGACAGTCTCAAATAAAGAAAAATGAGAGAATTTCCTGTCAGCATCCCTACCTTTAAAGGAATGGCCAAAGAAGTTTTCTATACACAAAGGAAACATTATAAGAAGGAACCTTGGAACATCAGGAAGAAAACAAGAACAAGGCAAGCAAAATTATGAGTGAATATCCTAGACTTTCTTTCTCCTCTTGAATTTGGTGGTTGAAGCAAACCTTAAAACACTGTCTGATGCAGTTCTAAATGCAGGTAGAAAAAATATTTGAAATAAATATATAATAAATGAGAGAAAGTAAAGAGATGTAAAAGGAGTAGGTTTTCTACATTTTACTCAAATTGGTAAAATGAAGACATCGGTAGACTATAATACGTTTGTATATATAAGATAATACTTAAAGCAAACACTGAAAAACTATGCAAATAGATACACTCAAAAATACTACAGATAAATCAAAATGGGATACTAAGAAAATATTGAAGTAACTCATAGGAGGGCAAAAAGGCAAAAAGAATACAAACAAAAAAAAAAAACAAAAAATAAAGTGGCAGCTTAAGCCCTAACATATGAATAGTTACATTAAATGTAAATGTTCTAAATATACCAATTAAGAGAAAGGGGTTATCAGAGTGATTTAAAAACACGGTCCAACTATTTGCTTTCTAGAAGAAACTCACTTTAAATATAATGATATAGGCAGGTTGGAAGTTTTTCAAAAAATGAAAAAAAGTATATCATGCAAACACTAATTGAAAGAAAGTAGGAGTGGCTATATTAATATCAAATAAAAGATATTTCAGAGCAAATAAAATTATCAGAGACAGAGGAGGACTGTGGTATAATAAAAATAATATTTGATCTTTGTCCCTAGTAACTGGCACAGAGCTTCAAAAACCCTTGGAATTTCCTGATAGGAGCATCTTTTCTTATTCATAATGAGCCCCTTTCTACCATACCTGAGTTTATGTTAACCACGTGATTCATGGTGGGTCCTTAGACAGTTTCAGGAGAGGGACTGGCCATGCCAGCAAGACCAACCACATGATTAAAGAGTTAAAACTTCCAATCCCATACCCCAACTCCAGAGAGGGGAGGGGAGCTGCAGATCGAGTTCAATTATGTGGCCAATAATTTAATCAATCATGCCTACAAAATGAAACCTAAAAAAAAAACTCTGAGAAATGAGGCTCTGAGAGCTTTCCAGTTGGTGAATATATCAATGTAAGAAAGGGTGGGGAACCTGGACTCCACAGGAACAGAAACTCCTGCATCCCCCCAGCTCCTTGCCCTATGCATCTCTTCTATTTGGCTATTCCCAAGTTGTATCCTTTATAATAAAACGTAATCATAAGTATAGCATTTTCCTGAGTTCTGTGAGTCATTCTGGCACGTTATCAAGCCCAAAGGGCATCCTGGGTACCCTTGAATTTGTAGCCAGTGTGGATAGCTTGGAGATATCCAAGACTTGTGTCTAGTAACTCAAATGGGGGCAGTCTTGTGGGACTGAGCCCTTAACTTGTGGGGTATGTGCTAACTCCGGATATTAGGGTAAAAACTGAATTGAATTGTAGGACACCCAGTTGATGTCAGAGAGTTGTTGGTTAAACATAAGGACATTATTAATGAAAAAAGGATCAATTCATGAAGAGGATTTAGCAACCCTAAATTTGCAGGCACAAAACAAAAGAGCAGCAAAATATGTGAAACAAAAGCTGATAGGAAAAATAGACAAATCCACAATTTAATTGGAGACTTCAACACCCCTTTCTCAACAATTGACAGGATAACTAGACAAATAACTGACAGAGATGTAGAAGCCCACAACACAACCAACAACCAATGTGATCTAATTAACACTTATAGAGCATTCCACCCAAAACTTCAGAATATGCATTCTTTTAAAGTGCTCTTTTAACATATGCCCAGATAGATAATACCCTGTGCCATAAATCAAACTTCAACAAATTAAAAAGAATTGATGTCCTCCAACCAAAGTGAAAAATAGAAATTAATAATGGAACCATAACAGAAAAATCTCCAAACACTTGGAAACTGAAAAACACACTTCTCAATAATCCATGGGTCAAAGAGAAAATCTCAAGGAAAATAACACACATGAAAACACAACATATTAAAATTTGTAGGACATAGCTAAAACATTGCTGAGAAATTTATAGCACTAAGTACTTACATTAGAAAAGAGGAAACATCTCAAATCAATAATCTAAGTTCTCACCTCAAGAACCTAGAAAAAGAATGTTAGAATAAACCCAAAGCAAACAGAAGGAAGGAAATAATAAGCATAAGAGCAGAAATCAATGATACCAATAAAAGAAAAATAGTAGAGAAAGTCATGAAAAAGAGAGCTGGTTCATGGAGAGATCAATAAATCAGTGAACCGATAGCAAGAATGACTAAGAAAAAAGAGAAGTCACAAATTACCAATATCAAAAATAAAACAATGAATATGACTACAAACTCTTGAGATACCAAAAGAAAAATTAGCAATACTGTGAATAAATCTATACAAGCAATTGACAACTTAGATGAAATAGATCAATTCCCTGAAAAACACAAACTATCACAACTCATCCAATTTAACTTGAATATCCCTGTAATTACTAAGGAAATTTAATCCATAAAAAAACTCCCAAAAAAAGAATTCTCCAGTCCCAAATTGTTTCAGCGTAGAATTCTACCAAACAATTAAGGAAGAGTTACCACCAATTCTACACAATCTCATTCAGAAATTGAAGAGGAGGAAATATTTCATTTTATGAGACTAGCATTACCCCAATATCAAAACCAGACAAAGACAGTTTTAAAAAAGAGAAAAAGTTAAAGGCCAATATCCCTCATGAATAGGAGTCAAAAATATTAACAAAATATTAGTAAATAGAACTCAGCAATGTATAAAAAGATCTATATGCCATAATCAAGGAGGTGTACCTCAGGGATGCAAATGTAGTTCAATATCCAAAAATCAATCAATGTAGTCCACTATATAAACAAGCTAAATAAGAAAAATCACATGATCATATCAATTGAAGTAGGAAAATTACTTAACAAAATTCAACATCCATTCATCATAAAAACTCTCAGAAATAGAAATAGAGGGGAACTTCCTTACTTGATAAAGTGCATCTGCCAAACACACAGACACACGCACACACACTACCTAAACCTAAATTATACTTAATGGTAAAAGACTGGATGCATTTTCTCCTAAGATTAGGAACAAGACAAGGATGAATGCTTTCATCACTTTCATCACTCTTATTAAATAGAGTGCTTGACATTCTAGTTAGTGCATAAGACAAGATAAGGAAATAGATCAGAAAATAAGAAATAAAACTGGTCTTATTCACAGATGATATGACTGTCTCCATAGAAAATCCCAAGGATTCTTCAAAAGAAAAACCTCCTAAAACTAATAAGTGATTTTAGCAGGGTTGCAGGACATAAGACCAACATAAAAAAAAAAAAAAACTATATTTGTATATATTAGCAATGTATATGTAGAAGTCAAAAATTAAAAAACACAGTATCATGTACATTCACTCAAAGAAAGTGAAATATATAGGTATAAATCTAACAAAACATATAAAGACTTTTATGCTAAAAACTACAAAACAACAATGAAAAAAATCAAATGATACCTAAATAAATTGAGAGACATACCATGTTTGTGAATTGGAAGACTCAGCATCATAAGATATCAATGCTCCCAAATTAATACACAGGTTTAAAGCAATTTCTATCAAAATCCAAGCAAGTTTTTTAATAGATGTAGACAAAATTATTCTACAATTTATATTGAAAGGCAAAGGAACTAGAATACTTATGACCATTTTGAAAAAGAATAAAGTGAGGAAAATGAGTCTACCCAATTTCAAGACTTATTATACAGCACTAATAATCAAAACTGTGTGGTACTGGTGAAAAGATAGAGACATACATCAATGGAACATAAGAGAAAACCCAGAAACAGACCTAAACAAATGTACTCAACTTTTTTGGACAAAGGTGCAAAACAAATTGCTGGAGGAAAGATAGCTATTTTTAACAAATAGTGCTGGAGGAGTTAGACATACGTAGATAAAAATTTTTTTAAAGAACCTCAACTAAGTCTCATCGTCTCATATCTTACACAAAAATTAACTCAAAATGGATCATAGACTTAAATGTAAAATGTAAAACTGTAAGTTTTTCAGAAAAAAACATGAGATATCACAAAAAATAGTGGAGTAGGGAGCACCAAGATTCAGTTCCTCCACTGAAGCAACCACTAAGTTGGCAAAAAATGACAGAATCAACTTTTTCAGAACTCAGGAAATCTAATTTTAAAAATTACAGCACCCAGGGAAGTGCTAAAAGAAGAGCGAGTGTGCTAATTTTGGCATTTAAGAAAATCAGGTCACTGGCTGACTGCTAAGGTAACTGAACAGAGACTTCAGTGACCACAGATGACAAGGAATACAGTAGTGTGAAAAAGTCACTAAACAAATGGACAATTGCAGCCCTTAACAAGTAGAAGAGAAAATGCTGGGGAAGAGGGAGAATCTGACTTCCATAATTACCACAGTATAATATTCAAAATGTCCAGTTTTCAACAAAAATTATGAGACATAAAAAGAAACGCGAAATTATGACCCCGGCACCAGAAATAAAAGAAAAAGAAATTGACAGGCACCATTCTTGAGGAGCCCAAATATTGGATTTACTGGACAAAGACTTTATATCAGCTATCTTAAATATTCTCACATTTAAGACAGTTATTCTCCATTTATTATAGACAAATAACAAAAGAAAACCAGGAGAATGATGTATAACAAATAGAGAATATCAATAAAGAGAGAGAAATTATAAAAAGGAACCAAATAAAAATTCTGGTGCTGAAAAATACAATAACTGAAATGAAAAATTTACTAGAGGAGTTCAACAGCAGATGTGAGCAGGCAGAAGAAAAATTCAGTGACTTGAAGATATGACAATTAAATTATCCAGTTTGAGGAGCAGAAAGAAAAAAGAGTGAAGAAAAATGAACAGATCCTGAAGGACCTGTGAGAAACCATCAAGCAGACCAACATACATACAATGAGAGTCCAAGAGGAGAGGAAAGAGAGAAAGGGGCAGAAAGAATATTTGAAGAAATAATAACAAAAGATTTCCTAAATTTGATGAAAAACATGAATCTATACAACGGAGGAGATCAACAAACTCCAAGTAGGAGAACTTCAAAAGAGATCCACACTGAGACACATTATAAATAAATTGTCAAAAGTCAAATACAAAGAGAAAAAGCAGCAAGAGAAGTGACTCATCATGTACCATGGAGGCTAAAGGAGATTAACAGCCAATTTCTCATCAGAAACCAGTAGTCCGGGGCCGCTCAGTGGCACAAGCAGTTAAGTGCGCGCACTCCTCTGTGGCGGCCCGGGGTTCACCGGTTCGGATCCTGGGTGCGCACTGACGCACTGCTTGGCAAGCCATGCTGTGGCGGCGTCCCATATAAAGTGGAGGAAAATGGGCACAGATGTTAGCCCAGGGCCAGTCTTCCTCAGCAAAAAAAAAAAAAAAAAAAAAAAAGAGGAGGATTGGCAGATGTTAGCACAGGGCTGATTTCCTCACCAAAAAAAAAAAAAAAAAGAACCCAGTAGTCTGTGCAATGACATATTTAAAGTGCTGAAAGAAAAAAAATTGTCAATAATGAATTTTATTTATGGCAAAATCATCCTTCAAAAATGAAGGACTAATTAAGATTCCCAGATAAACAAAACTTGAGGGGATTCATTACTAAGAGAACTGCCTTACAAGCAGTACTAAAAGGACTCTTTCAGCATGAAATGAAAGGGCACTATACAGTAACTCAAACCCATATGAAAAAACAAGGAACACCAATAAAGGTAACTATATAGGTAAATATAAAGGCAGTATTATTGTATTCTTGGTTTTTAACTTTTCTTATGGTTCCCTATATTATTTAAAAAACAAGTTCATAGAAAAATAATTACAATTTGCATGTTAATTAGCACACGATGTATAAAGATGTAATTTGTGACAACAATATAAAGGGGAGGTGGATGGAGCTGTATAGGAGCAGATTTTTTTCTATTAAAGATAAGTTGGTAAGCAATCAACGCAAACTAGATTGCTATGAATTTAGGCTATTAATTGTAATCCTCAGTAACCAATGAAAAAAACCTAAAATACACAAAAAAGGAAATGAGGAGGAAATCAAAATGGTATACTAGAAAAAAATCAAACACAAAAAAAGGCCATATGGGAGAACTGAGGAAAATAAAAGATATAAGACATATGGAAAACAAGTAACAAAATGTTAGAAGTAAGTCCTTCCTTATCAATAATCCCTTTAAGTGTAAAGTATTTAGATGCTGCAATTAAAAGAAAGACATTGGCAGAGTGGGTGAGAAACATGATCCAACTAGATGCTGTCTACAAGAGCTCACGTTAGATCCAAAGACGTTGAAAGTAAAAAGATGGAAAAAATTTTTTTCCATGCAAATAGTACTGTTTTTTACCATGCAAGTAGTAACCAAAAGAGAGCTAGGGTAGCCATACTTATATCAAACAAAATACACTTTTAGTCAAAAAATGTTTAAAATGACATAATAGGACATTATATATTGATAATCATAAATATATACACATAAAACAATAGAGGCCCAAAACACATGAGGCAAACATTCACAGAATTGATGGAAGAAATAGAAAGTTCTAAAATAATAGTTGGAGACTTTAATACCCCACTTTCAATAAATGCATAGAACATCTAAATAGAAGGTCAGTAAGGAAACAGAGTAATTGAACAACACTATAAAGCTACTAGACCTAACAGACATCTATAAAACACTCTACCCAACAAAGGCAGAATAAGCATTCTTCTCTAGTGCACATGGAACATTCTCCAGAATAGACCGTATGTTAGGCCACAAAACAAGTCTCAATAAGTTTTAAAAGATTGGAATCATATGAAGCGTATTTTCCAACCATAATGGAATGGAGCTAGAAATCAATAACAAGAGGAAAACTGGAAAATTCATAAATATGTGGAAATTAAACAACACAATCAATGGGTCAAAGAAGAAATCAAAAAGGAAATTAGAAAATACTTAGAGATGAAAGAAAATAAAAACACAACATATTAAATTTATGGTATGCAGCAAAAGCAGGGCTCAGGGGGAAATTTATAGTTGTAAACCTCTACATTAAAAAGAAGAAAGATCTCAGATCAATAACCTAGCTTTACACCTTAAATAATTAGAAAAAAATGAGCAAACTAAATGCAGAGCCAGAAGAAGGAAGGAAATAATAAATATGAGAGCAGTAATAAATGAAATAGAATACAGAAAAACAATACAGAGAATCAATGAAACCAAAAGCTGCTTCCTTGAGAGGGCCAACAAAATTGACAAAACTTGAGCTAAATTGACTAAGAAAAAAGAGAAGAGATACAAATAACTAAAATCAGAAATGAATGTGTGTACATTACTACTGACATTATAGAAATAAAAAGGATTATTAAAGAATACTATGAACAATGGTACACCAACAAATGAGATAACCTAGATGAAACCTAGAAACACACAAATTACCAAAACTGACTCAAGATGAAATAAGAAATCTCAATAGATCTGTAGCAAGTAAAGAAGTTGAATCAGTCAAAAACATCCTAAAAAAGAAAAGTAGCAGACCAGATGGCTTCACTTGTGAATTTTATGAAAACTTTAAATAAGAATTAACACTAATCCTTCCCAAACTCTTCTAAAAAATAGAAAAGAACACTTTCTAACCTACAGTATGAGGCCAGTTTTACCCTTATATCAAAGGCCGACAAAAACATCACAAAAAAAAAGAAAACTAAAGGCCCAAATCCCTTATGAATACAGATGCAATAATCCACAAGAAAATACTAGCAAACTAAATCCAGCAGCATATTAAAGAAATTATATAACATGACTACATGAGATTTATCCCCAGAATGCAAGGGTGATTCAACACATTAAAATCAAGAAACATAATACACCATACTAATGGAATGAAGGGGAAAAAACACATGATCTTCTCAATTGATGCAGAAAAGACATTTGACTAACTCAACAGCCTTTCATAATAAAAGCACTCAGCAAACTAAAAATAGAAAAGAACTTCTTTACCATGATAATGTCATTGAAGACAAACCCACGGTTAACATCATACTCAATAGTAAAGACTGAAAGCTTTCCTCTTAAGATCAGGAACAAGACAAGGATGCTCCCTCTCACCACTTCTATTTAACATTGTACTAGAAGTTCTAGCCAGAGCAATTAGGCAAGAAAAAGAAATAAAAGGCAACCAGATTGGGAAGGAAGAAGTAGAACCATCTCTATTCACAGAGGACATGATACTATAAATAGAAAATCTTTTAGAATCCACAAAAAAATTATTAGAGCTAATAAATGAATTCAGAAAAGTTACAGACTACAAGATCAACACACAAAAATCAGTTGTGTTTCTATACACGTGCAATGAACAATCCAAAAAGAAATTCTATTTACAGTATCATCAAAAAGAATAAAATATTTAGGACTAAATTTAACCAAGAAGGTACAAGACCTATACACTGTAAACTATAACACATTGCTGAAAGAAATTAAAGAAGACGTAAATAACATGAGCCATCTCATGTTCATGAGCTGGAAGAATAAATTTTGTTAAAATGGCAATACTCCCCGAGGCAGATACACAGATTCAATGCAATCCCTACCATAATCCCAATGATCTCTTTTGTAGAAATAAAAAGCTGATCCTAAAATTCATATAAGATTATAAGAAACCCCAAATAGCCCAAAGTATCTTGAAAAAAGAGCAACACTGGAGTTCTCACTCCCATTTTCAAAACTTACTACATATTGACAGTCATCATACAATGTGGTACTGGCATATGAACAGACATATAAGTCAATGGAATAGAATTGCAAGTCCGAAAATAAAACCATACATCTATGGTCAATTGATTTTCAACAAGAATACAAAGACCATCCAATGGGGAAAGAACAGTCTCTTCAACAGATGGTGCTGGGATAACTGGATATACACATGCAAGAGAATGAAAGTGGACACTTATGTCACTCTATATACAAAAATTAACTCAAAATTGATGAAATATCTAAATAAAAGGCTAAAACTATAACACTCAGAAAAAAGGATAGGGGTAAATCTTCATGACCTTAAATTTAGCAGTGGTTTCTTAGATATAATACCAAAAGCACAAGCAACAAATAAAAAAATAAATAAATTGGACTTCACTAAAATTAAAAACTGTTTTGTATCAAGTGATTGTTAAAAATGGTTAAAGAAGACAATTTTGGTGATACAAACTTCTTTAACACTTCATGAAGCGGATAGTCTCCTTTCAGAGAACTGCAAAATGGACAGAAGGCAGAAAGTTTTTATAGGATAAAGATTAAAGAGCAAGGAAGAGAAAAATAGAAAATATCTGATTGGCTGGAGCTACACTGTCGACCTTGTTTGGAGTGAGAAGGAACAGGAAATAAGTACAGAGCCCAGAGGTGGCTTGGCGTTTGGGGATTGGCTGACTGGATATACTGCATTTCTGGTCAAGCAGAGCATGTACAGGAACATAAAAGTGACCTAAGTTTCAGTTTGCTGATGTGGCACCCCAGGCAGGAGCAGCTCCATTTAGGGCCTAGAAAGTTATTTCAACATGACATTATCAAGAAAGTGAAAAGACAACCCACAGAATGGGAGAAAATACTTGCAAAGCATATGTCTAAGGGTCTAGAACATATAAAGAACTCTCACAACTCAACAAAAAGAGACAACCCAATTTAAAAATGGGCAGAGGACTTGAACAGACATTTCTCTGAAGATGTTATAAAAGCACATGAAAAGAATTAAAAACAAGTGTACAAACAATACTTGTATGAGAATGTTCATAGCAGCACTCTTTGCAATAGATAAAACGTGGAAACAACCCAAATGTGCATCAATTGAATAGATTTTTTAAAATATGGTATATCCACACAATTGAATATTATGCAGCCATTAAGGAATTAAGTACTGATATATGCTACAATGTGGATGAACCTTGAAAACATTATGCTAAGTGAAATAAGCCAGACATAAAAGGCCACATATTGTATTAGCTCATCTGTATGAAATATTCAGAGTTGGCAAATCCATAGAGACAGGGAACAGGTTAGTGGTTACCAGGGGCTGGGGGCTGGGAGTGACTGCTTAATGGTCATGGGTTTCCTTTTGGGGTGATGAAAATGTTCTGGAAATAGACAGCAGCGATGGTTGCAAAACACTGTGAAGTTACTAAATGTCTCTAATGGCTAATTTTATGTCATGTGTATTTTAACCCTCCCCTCCAAAAAATAGGAGAAACCTCAGGATCTAGGCCTAGGCAAAGAATTCTTAGACTTGACACCAAAAACACAATCCATAAAAGGAAAAGTTGATAAATCGGACTTCATCAAAACTGAAAACTTTTGCTCTATGCAAGATCCTTTTAAGAAGATGAAAAGATAATGCAAACCATACATCTGACAAAGAACTAGTATCTAGAATATATAAAGAACTCTAAAACCCCAACAGTAAAACAAACAAAAAAATCCAATTAGAAAGTGAATAAAAGAGATTGTCTTAGTCTGTTCAGGCTGCTATAACAAAATACCATAGACTGGGTGGCTTATCAACAACAGGAATTTATTGCTCACAGTTCTGGAGGCGGGACATCCAAGACCAGGCTGCCTGTGGTGCCAGTGCCTATGTAAAATGGTAGAGCCACTCTGGAAAACAGTTTCACAGTTTCCTAAAAAACTAAGCATGCAACTACCATTTGACCCGGCTACCAATTGCACTCCTGGACATTTATCCCAAAGAAATGAAAACTTGTATTTTATGCAAATATTTACACAACGTTTATAGCCGCTTTATTCATAATAGCCAAAAACTGGAAACAACCCAGATATCCTTCAATGGGTGAACAGCTAAAGAAACTAACCAGTGATACACCCAACAACCTGGATGGATCTACAGAGAACTGTGCTGAGGGGAAAAAGCCATTCTCAAAAGGTTACACACTGTATGATTCCATTTATATAACATTCTTAAAATGCAAAATAATAGGAATGATTAACAGATTAGTGATTGCCAGGAGTTTGGGAGGGAGCCGACGGAAGTGGGTGTAGCTATTAAAGGGCAATGTGAGAGAGCCCTTTGTGATAGAAATGTTCTTGGCTGTATCAACGTCAATCTCCTGGCTTTGATATCTCACTATAATGTTTTAAGATGTTGCCCTTGGGGGAAACTGAGCAAAGGGTACACAGGATCTCTCTATATCATTTCTCACAATTGCATATGAATCCACAATTGCCTAAAAAATAAAGTTTAATTTAAAACAAAACAGTGTTCCACAGAATGGGCCATTGGGTTCTGACTGTTACCAGACACATACACAGGTTCCTTACCTGCCACACAAGAGGGACCAAATAAAACTGGATGCCAGGCTTATGGCAAGGAAAGGGTTTTTATTTTGGGTGACGTCAGCCGGGAGACTAGAGTGAGCCCTCAAATTCGTCTCGTCTCCCTGAAAGATGAGAGGAGAGGGGTTTTAAAGGTTGCGAGGAATGTGGCTGCTTGTGGAGGGGGGAGCCTGTGGCCTTGGTGGTTGGCACTCTCCCACCAGCCTGCATTTGGCCTTGTGAGGCTGCTGGCAGGGAGGAGGATGGTGAGATAAGGGAATCCGCAGGTGGCGTCCTTGGTTGTCTGCCTCCGTGATGAGTGGTGGATCCTGGTGCCAGGAAGCCAAGGAGTTGGGATCTGGGAAGGTTCAGCTTCTTGATATTCTCTGGTTCTCTGTTTCCCTGTAACAAACCTCAAGAACTGGTAATTAGCCAAAACTTCAGTGTAAGCCCAGTGTGAGGCCACCTGGGCTTTTACCAGCTTGTAACTTCTATTTGCCTTGTGAAGTTCAGGGATACAAAGGTTTAAAAAAGGCCAATATTTACATATGAAAGTAACTTAGAGAAGCAGGGAAAGGGGATGAGTGCTTTGGTTTTAACCCCGTATATGCTGGCTTTACTGTAGGGGAACTGATAGTGGGGCCTGCATCATGACCATCGCAGCTGCTTTCCAGCTTTCTCACATCTAGGCCCCCCTGCACCCCGTCTCATCCCCCATAGAAACACAGGATCATTAAAAATCATCTCATCTAAAAGTTTTTCAAACTCTGCTTCCTTAAGTCCTAAGAATTTTTGAAGTTGCAGGAGGTTCAGCCAGCTTGGGTGGTCCAGGGACGGAGGTGTACCAATCTGTCTCCACTTTAATACAGAGCAAGTCCATTTTTTCTGTGATAAATACTGGGATTCCACTCATTTTAAAAAGGATTCCACTGCATTATAATATTTGAAAGGTGCTCACCTAATAAAATCTGATGCTGGTTTTGACTTTCTATCTTTGAGAAGTGGCTACCATGATTTTCCTGGTCTCAACCAAGTACTTGTGAAAGCTGAGTTCAAATCTCATGAGCTTGAGTAGCTCGCCTCACTTGGCCAAGGCCCATTTCCTCATCTCTAAAAGCAAAGTAACAATCCTATCCTCACAACAGGGCAGTTCCAAGCTTTAAACGAGATAAAGCATTTGGAGCACTTGGCACAGTGCTTCCCACAAAGTAGCACTCATTGCATACGGCTAATTTTAGAGTTACTACCTCTCAGCAACATTTTATTCTACACAACCCTAGTAGAAATTTTTTTCTTTATATAAAGCCAAAAATTTATCACCTGACAATATAGAGTGGATCCAACTTACTCCAATTTCTTCAATGCCTTTTTGTATAACCTACTTTGAAGTGCTGCTCACACATCACTAAGTGTTCCCTGGTTTTCCACTGTCTCTCACAAATTGCGATGCCCAAGCCTGAGCACAATGTGCTGGATATTACCATGCCAGTATCCCAGAGGCTGGCTGGCTCGCCTTCCTCATCACGCATGCTCCACTGCATTAATGTAACTCAGACGGCACTATAGTTGATAGCCACATGGGCTGTTGATTCACAGTACGAATGTTCTTCATGAAAGTCCGCAAGTCTGTTTCACACATCTTACTGTCAAGACATACCTGCCCAGTTATTTAAGCCATTGGAATTTTCTGGACTATGAGTCTCAAATGGTGGCAATAGACGTGTTGGAGAACAAAGCCAACTCCACATACTTACCTCTCTGGCCTCATCTCACACGTCCCCCTGGCCCACCTCACCCTCTAGAAGTCTTGCTTGCTTTGCTCCTCACACAGACAGTGCTGCTTCTTGACTCTAGGCCTTGACACAATATGCACTCTCAGACAACAACAGTCTTCACACCCTCTCTCCTCTCCTGTTGGCTGGTGAACCTCTCTGCTCATCCTTCAATATTCAGTTCCAGGATCATTTTCTTCAAAAAGTCTTCCCTGAACCCCCAGGGTAGCTTAGGGATCTTATCTCTGTGCCCCTATTCTATTTATTCTTACTGTAGATACCTTTGAGGACCCTGATAAATGATACTCCTTTTCCCTACCGTGTCCTGACCCCATTGAGAATAACACCAAGCAGCATCTTTATCAATAATACAGCTGCTATTAGAGGGTACAAGCAAGTAAATGTCACAATATTGAACCCCAAATCTTGGCAGTCACCCACCAGTCATGGCAGTGATGGGCACCAGCCGGACTCCTCCCAACAGGGGCAGACTTTCCTGCAGGCAGCTTGCTCCCAGTGAGACCGGAGGAAGGTTCTGAGATCCACAGGCCAAGTTTCTCCTCCCGAATTGACCCTTAGCTAAATCATTCCCCCTCCTGGACAAAGTGTGAGAGGACAGGTAGGTTATACTGCTAGAGCGCCCTTTATACATAAGGGCACATCAGGAAATAGGAGGAATGTGGAGGAAGTGCCCCGCCTCATTTTCCTCTATCACTTAGCAAAGCCAGTGTAAATCCTCACCTAACGCTGGCTGTCATCTCTCACTAAACTGTGAGCTACTTAAAGACAGTGCACCATTGTCTAGTGCAGGCCACACACAAGGCCATTGCTCAGTAGAGATTTACTGAGCTGAACAAGGCTGGATTCACTCCCATGGATATTTGTCTCCATTCCCTCAGCTCACAGACACCAACCCACGAGGGCTCCTCCAGGTGAGCCCACCTCACCTACAAGGAGAGAAGTCTCATTCACCTAAGAGGTCCCTTCTTGGAGGTGCTTGTGTCCACAGTTTCTTTGAAAAAGGTAACAGAATAAATAGATATTTATATATGATGGTGAGAGTAAAAATATCTAGTGATAAATAATATTAATCATCATTGTAAGGTTGACAAATACAAATAATGTCAAGGTGGGATTCTATGTGCATGAAAATGCCAATGGCTATTAAGATTCTACTTACTTAATTCGGTCTCTTGAAATATCAAGCCTCATCTAAATGCAACCTCTGTAAGTGTGTTCATTGTTTTCCAGATCAGTGGAAAAAATGAGATTGCCTCTTAAAGATGGAATATGAAAAAATATCCATGTGAGAGAGAGAACCGAGAGTAGAGGATAAGCTTTAAATTAGAAGTCAAATATAAAGGGAAAGATAAAACAGAAAGTATTTTCACAAATGGAAAAAGTCATTTTTTACAAATTAGATTGTGTTAAATTAATACAGAATCTTAAAATCATTAATTGATCTTAATATTTACTGATGACATTAATGAATTTCCTCTGCAATGCTCTGCATTAAAGGATAAAAAAAATATTGATTATGATACTATTTTGGGCCAAGACCACATTCAGAGGCCATATGTATTAATGTGCTTCTAGGCCATTTCTCCTTCCCATGCCCAAGATTTTGGATGACAACGGTCCTTCTTTTTCTCCTATTTATTTGCCATCTTCTAAGGTCCCAGAGGGAAAGGTAGGAACCAATTCTGGGACGTAAGCTCTGGGCCAGGCTCCCTCTGATATACCATAAGGAGGAGCAAAGAATGCAAATGAGGGGCCCACAGTGCCTACTGTCAGAGAAAAATAAACTGTATTTTAAATACCCATTTAGAAATTTGCTGGTTTTAGGTTTTACATTTAGGTCTATGATCCAGTTTGAGTTCATCATTTTATATGGTGCAAAGTACAGATGGAAGTTTATTTTTCACATATGGATATCCAATTGTTGCTCCAGTAACATTGGCTGAAAAGACTATCCTTTCTCCACTGAATTGCCTTTGCACTTGGGCAAATAAATTGTTATATATATATATCTATCAGGTCTACTTCTGGACTTTCTCTAGGAATAGAGATTTCTAAATCCCATTGATTTATATGTTTATTCTTATGCCAATACCACCCTGACTTGATTACTATATCTACAGAGTAAGTCTTTAAATCAGGTACTGTAAGTCTCTCATTTTTTTTTTCCTTTTCAAAATTGTTTCGGCTGTTCTCAGTCCTTTACATTTTCGTATAAATTTTAGAATCAGTTAGTCATGAGTTTACTCTAATTTTTTTCCTAATTTAACATGTTTTATGTCTGAACCTTGCCTTTCATATAGTATGCAGTTTCATTGATTGCTAAGACATTGACATGAGTGATGTCAGGGAAGTGATAAACTCTGAGGCTATGTGCCACTATTCAAGATGCTGTAAGCACAGTATTTATCTTTTAAATACCCTGTATTCAAAATCCAACTCACCTAGCACATACTGAGTATCAATTCCAAGCCAGGCGTTTTGTATATATTATCTCCCTCAATCCTCAGATTAACCATGAGCAGCTAACATGACGACAGTGCTTGTTCAAAGGTTATGCCACAAACCCATCCACAGTAGGTCTGTTTGGTGTAGAGCTGGCCCCAACAACTCACTCTGGGAGATTTTCAAGAGCAGAATTGAATTTGTGCAGAGCCAATGGTTGGCTTTCAACAGTTGCCCTCATGCTCCATGGCTAGACTCAGGCTTGCCCTCTGTGGCCACCATGTATGGGTCAGCCTCCGCTGGGATGATGCCACAGTCCTGGCTTACAGGTGGCATTTCTCACCTTGTGTTCCTGAACCTGCTGATAATCATTATCACCTAGGAAATTAAAAAAAAAAAAAAAAACAGTTCGCTGGCCTCAGACCAAATCTATTAAATCTGAATTTCTGAGGATGGTGTCTAGGACTCTATTTTTAAAAGCTCATAAGTCCTTTAGGAACGACTGTTCTAATTACCCAGCTGTAGGGAATCATTCTTGTCAGTGTTTTTCTACCACCTGCAAACTTGTTTTCTAGTATTCTAATCCCTTTTTTTTTTCTTTTAAGATTTTACTTATTTATTTTTCCCCCCAAAGCCCCAGTAGATAGTTGTGTGTCATAGCTGCACATCCTTCTAGTTGCTGTATGTGGGACGCGGCCTCAGCATGGCCAGAGAAGCAGCGCGTCGGTGCGCGCCCGGGATCCGAACCCGGGTCGCCAGCAGTGGAGCGCACGCACTTAACCACCAAGCCACGGGGCCGGCCCCTAATCCCTTTTTATGCCAAGACAGCAAATTTTAGACAAAACTCTGCACCCTAAATCTTTGATTATCATGGATTCAATTTTTAAATTAAAAAAAAAAACACTCATCTGATTCCCTCCATAGCTTTTTTTAAATTACACATTGACGTGACAACTAAATGCAATTCCTAATCCTAAACTAGATCTGGTACTGAAGGGGAAAATGTTGCTATAAAGGACATTAAGTCAACCAAAAAAAAATTGGAATATGGACAGTAAATCAGATAAAAGTAAATGTACACTTATGTAGTTGATAATTGTACTGTGGTTATATAAGAGAATATCCCTATTCTTAGGAAATAGAAATTTTAATATTTATGGCTAATGGGTCATGATATATGTAACTTCCCATCAAATGGTTCAGAAAAATAGTGTGTATGTTTCTGTGTGTATGTGTTTGTGAAGAAAAAGAGAGAGCATGAGCAAATGATGATAAAGCAAATGGGAAAAAATATTAGCAAAGGGTGAATCTGTCCATAAATATTCTTTGTACTAGTTTTGTTTTTGCAACTTTTTGTAAACATGAAATTATTTCCAAATAAAAATTAAGGAAAAAAGTTTTAATTATATGTTTACTTTTAACAAGCTTTGCATCAGTCAGGCTTTTCACACTGAGTAAACTCATAATCCCTGGGGACTTTTCCACATCCTAAAGGAACAGAGCCAACCCACAAATTTCTGAGCAATACACTGTATAAATAGAACTGTGTGGGGTTACTAGGCAACTCAAGGCACCTTTCACTGACTCTATTTAAAGATTAAGCCAGGTTTTCCTTTTTAAAACCTATTTAAATAGAAATCCAACTGCTTTGTGCACTTTAATTCTTTTTTCTTATTTTCAAATCCACCAAAATCCTTAGCAAAGTTTGATTTACAGATAAGCATCTCATGAAAACCACCAATATTTACCAAGCAACTACTATGTGTAGGAGATAGTGTTAGGTGCTGGGAACAGAGGCCGATCGATGGTGGTACCGCACACTCTATGGAGAACAGGCGAGGATTGCTGCCGGCCAGACTGCAACACGTGGGTGCACACGCACACACACCCGGGAGAGTAAATCTGTGCAAGGCTGGTGGAACCAGCACTCTCCTTTCATTTACTAGAGAATTCTGGAAGGACGTTGGCAACTCAGAAAACAGCCCTGGGACTGTACAAAGTCCCACGGCAGCTAAAACCAGGAAACCAGCATGAGGACCAGCATCTATCTACTGAGCATGAGCCAGGCGCTGAGGGAGCTCTTCCCACTCATTTGTTTCACTGAACCCTTTCAACAACCTATGAACTAGGCGTCACTACACATGTAAGACTAAGTCACAAATCTTATGAGTGGTGGAGCTGGGATTTCAATTTATCTCTATCTCACTTCTACAGCCATGGCTTGGTTTTATTTTTAAGTTACCCTAAATATTTCACCACAAATATTTAACTTATGAAGCCTGAAAGTTAAGCAACATCTTTTTCTTCCTCCCACGTAAAGCAAGGACCTTAGAACACAAACTCAGATCACGATCCTCCCAAGTCACATTCTTTTACGTCCAATATTTTTGTTCTATCTCGTTTTTATTTTAGTCTCCCAAATTAGGCATCATTTGTTTAGTGTTATTCCGTCAAGCTCTATTCCGGACTCTGTTCTACCCCACTGGTTTATGTTGATTTTTACACCAGTACCACACTGACCTGATTATTATCTTTAAGCCAATACTGTTAAGTCCTCCAACTTGGTTCTTTCTTTCAAATTTCTTTCAGTTCATCTAGGTCCTTTGCATTTCTATGTAAACTTTAAAATCAGTTTGTCAATTTCTACAAAAAAGCCTAATGATATTTTTGTTGGGATTGTATTTAATTTATGGCTCAATTAAGAATTGACATCTTGACCATACTGCATCTCCTAATCCATGATCATGGTATATCTCTTCATTAATTTTGTCTTCTTTCATTTGTCTCAGCAACGTTTTATGATTTTCAGTGTACAGATCTCACACACATTTTGTTGAATTTTTAAGTACTTTTATGGTATTTTAAATTTCAGTTTCCAATTGTTGGTTGCTAGCATAGACAAATGCATTTTTAAATGTTGACCTTATATCCTGTGATCTTACTAGTTCTAGTGGTTTTTATATATTCCTTCAGGTTTTCTAGACAATGATGATGTCATTCGTGAATAACTGAAGTTTTACATTTAGCTTTCCAACCTATATGCTTTCTTTTTCTTGCCATATTGCACAGACTGGGACTTCTGTTACAATGTTGAACAGACAGACATCATTGCCTTCTTCCTAATCTTAGGGGAAAAGCATTCAGTTTGTCACCATTTAACATAGTCAACTGTAGGTTTTTAATAAGTGCCTTTATCAACTTGAGGAACTTTCCTTTTATCCCTAGTTTTTATAGTGAATCACTATTGAATTTTGTCTAATTCTTTCTTGCATATATTGAAATGATTATATTTTTTTCTTCTTTTAGTCTGTAAATTTGGTGAATTTACATTGATTGAGTTTTGAATGTTAAATCTATCTTGAATTCCTGCAATAAACCCCACTTGGACATGATGTATTATCTTTTTTATGTATTGTTAGATTCAGTTTGCTAAAATTTTGTTAAGATTTTTACATCCAAGTACATGAAAGATATTGGTCTACAGTTTTCTTTTTTGAAAAGTTTTTCTGGTTGTGGTGTCACAGTAATTCTGGCCTCAGAAAATGAGTTGGGAAGTATTCCTTCCTATTCTTTTGTCTGGAGAAATTGGTGTAAAGTTGGTATTTTTTTCCCTTAAATTTTTGTATATTTTACCAGCGAAGCTACCTGGATATGGAGTTTTCTGTTCTTTGTTGGAATATTTTTACCTACAAGTTCAATTTCTTTAGTAGGTTTAGGGCTATTCATGTTTTCTTTACATTTTTTTATTGAGGTTCATTGAGTTTCTTGGCTCTCTGGTTTTACAGTTTTCATCAAATATGGAAAATTTGTGGTCATTGTTTTTTCTTATTTTTAGTTCCTCCTCTCTCTTCTCTCCTTTTCATACTTTAATTTCATACATGTTAGACCACTTGATATTATGTCACAGCTCACTGAGACTTATTTTTTCAGTATCCTCGCTCTGTGCTTTATTTTGGATAGTTTCTATTACTGTTTTTGGCTCACTGTTCTTTTCTCCTGTAGTCTCTGATCTGCTGTTAATCCAATCAAGTGTGTATTTCACCTCATTATCCCTTAGAAGTTCCATTTGGGTATTTCTTAATATCTTTGCTTTCTCTCCTCATTGAATTCATGTTTTTCCCTACATTCTTGAGCATTTAGAGCATATTATAATAGTTGTGTTAACATCCTTATCTGCTAATACTCTCATTTTATCATTTCTGGCTTTGTTTTCATTGAATGATTTTTCTCTTGGCTGTGGGTTATATTTTTTTTGTTTCTTTGCATGTTTTATAATTTTTTAATTGGATGCCAGACATTGTGACTTTTTTGTTGCTGTGTACTGAATTTCTTCGTATTTCTTTAAAGGGAGCTGGCACACAGGTTACTTAGGGACAGTGATCTATTTTTTTTTTTTTTTTTTTTTTTGTGAGGAGGATCAGCCCTGAGCTAGCATCTGATGCCAATCTGCTGCTTTTTGCTGAGGAAGACTGGCCCTGAGCTAACATCCATGCCCATCTTCCTCCACTTTATGTGGGAGGCTGCCACAGCATGGCCTGACAAGCCGGGCATCAGTGCACGCCCGGGATCCGAACCCAGGCGGCCAGCAGCAGAGCGTGCACACTTAACCACTATGCCACAGGGCCGGCCCCCAAGACAGTGATCCTTTCAAAGCTTGCTTGTAAGCCTTGTTAAGGCAGATCCAGAGCAGCCATTAGTCTAGAGCTAATTTAGCCCCACAACTAAGGTGTGACACTTCTGAGGACTCCATCTGATGTTCCACGTATAAAAAGTTCTCTCTCTCCTGCAGGAGAGAACAGGGACTCTTCTCAACCCTGTCTGAGCTCTGGGAATTGTTCAGCCTAATGCCAGTCAGCCTTGTGGAGGTGCCCCCCCAGGCATGCACAAACCAATATTCAGCCAAAGATTTGAAAGTATCCCTTCTTTAGATCTTCAGAGTTTGCTCTCTGTAGGTCCCTCCTCTCCTGTATTCTGCCCACAAATTCTAGCTCCTTGGTCTCTAGAAACGCTGATCTTTCGCTTCAACTGAGCAGAATTGCCAGTCTCTGCACTGTGACCTGGGAACCACCTCCAGGCGGTCAGCCAAAACAATCATAGGGTGAATCTTGTTTCCTTGTATCAGGGATCACACTCCTGCACTGGCTGTCATCCAGGGTCTGAAAGAGTTGTTTTATATATTTTGTCAGACTTTCAGTTGTTTATGGCGGGCACACTCTAGGGTGGCCCCCACGATTCCCACATCCTGGTGTTCATGCCCTCGTGTGATCCTCCCCCCTTGCACATTGACAGGACCTGTGACTTCCTTCAAAGCAATAGGATTTGCAAAGGTGATGGGATGTATGTGATTGCACGTATGTGATTATGTCACATAAGATTGTAATGCCTGTCTCGGGGGGTAACACTCTCTCCCTTGATGGCTTTGAAGAAAAAAGCTGCCATATTGTGAGCTGCCAGTCGGAGAGGACCACATGTCAAGGAGCTGAGGATGACCTCTGACCAAAATCCAGCAGGAAATTGAAGCACTCAAATCAGCAGCATGCAAGGAACTGGACTTTTCCAAAAACAATATGAGTTTGCAAGTTGGTCCTTCCGCAGTCAATCTTCAGATGAGACCACTGCCCTGGCCAACATTTGATTGCAGCTTTGTGAAACTCTAAAGCAGAAGACCTAGCTAAGCCATGCCCAGACTCCTGACCCACAGAAACCGTGATGTAATAGATGTGTGTTATTTCAACCTGCTGCATTTGTGGTAATATTGTTACACAGCAACAGATAACTAACATAAAAGCTAACTCCCGTGGCAGTTAATATTTCAGGGGCAGAAACAGAAATCCTACACCACTTTTAAAAGGAAAAAGAATATATTCCATTTTCTATATCATCTAAAATAATCCAAAAGTCCATAAACATATTGTCTTCCATAGAAGGTGTAATGAGTCTCATTAAAATAAGAATACTAAGTGTGAGAAAGTGATTGATGAATACTTTGGATATAAAGACCCTTTACAAGGTAAAGGTTAAGAAGATACTGACTTGAGTTTAAATCCTGGCTTTGCCCCTTGTGACTTGCTACTCATCCTTACCTCCCTTAGCTGTAGTTTTCTCATCTGTAAAGTGAGTTTAACACTGCCTCACCGCATTCTTGTGGGGTACAGATGGGCCAATTCCTGTAAAGCACCTATCACAGTGCCTAACACAGTTAATTAGTTTCTGTTTTTGTTATTTCCAGTGAAATTAGCAAAACTATTTAACATTTTCATAATCTGCAGTAATCAAAATTACGGACAAGATAGATCCAGAGGAGAATTCCATAACACCCATGCAGCAAATATTTAAGTTTCACTTAATACAAGTATTGGCTGGGATTTAGATATATTTGAGTGAATAAAATAGACTTGATCTCCAACCTCATGATGCTTACAATCCAATGTGGAGAACATTGACTAAATAGATAAATAGATGGATAGATAAAATAAGTAATTCGTTTCATTGAGGAATCCCATTGAAATACATACATAAGATGACATTTTTCCAGAAATTGTTCATATATTAATTTTCTCCATCAAAGTCTCCTTTTCTCTCAAATTAGCTCCCTTAGTGGGGTTTCGGTATGATCTCTTACTTTTTAGTCACTTTTAATTATTAAAACAACCTGGTCAACAGGTCAACCTCCTAGTCAATTAAAATCACTCTCCCTTCTCTCCTGCTGAGAGCACAGCTCCTGTTGCTGGAAGAGTGGGAACACAGAGCCGTTCCGCTGTGTCGCTCACATACCCCTTTCAAATGCTTGCCTCTCTGTTGTTGGAAAGAGGAGGAAGAGGATGAAATATGGTATTTCTCCACGTGATTCTGCTCATGTTGAGTTTGCCTAGTGGTAGCTGCTAATCCATTATATAAGCCAGAACCTCATGAGGATGAAACGGCTGCTGTGTTTTTATTGATTATAATTGTCTGAAACTAGTTCCTTGTCGGAAGAACTGGTGAGGATGGGTCCCCAACAAGACCCACTGACAGTTAATCCCCAGCAGCTCCTCTATGTATAAGTGGTACCCTGCAAGATATGACGTGTCTTTCAGTTTGGCCCCACCTAGTGGCATCACCGAAAACTTCTCTACCTACTTTTGTGTCTACCTACTTTCCCAACACTGAGCTGGTCTCCAGCAAACCCGCAGCCTCCGTCTCACCTGCCTGCGTGGCCCCAACTCCCTTACCCTGAGGGAGATCCTGGCTCTGCTTTCCACTTGGCCAAACTACCACCTTTCTCTCATCAAGCCCTTTTCCCAGGTCCCCTAGCAAATCAGCAGATCAGCTAGTGCAGCAGTTCAGGAGACATCCAAATGGGAAATGAAAGAGTTGCCTTCCTCCAGCACCCACAAACTTTGGAGCCTCGTCTAACCTGGCTTTAGGGGAGGGAACCAGTTGAGGGACCCTCTCACCTGCCCTATGTGACAGCCTCTTTTCATAAACACTGCAATCTCCCTAAAGGCCTCCTGTCCCCTTGGGTCCTCTTCCAGACCCCCCTTTTAGCTCTCATGTCTAAAGGCTGGAACATGAGGCCTTCTTGGTTGCCAAGGTGAGGGAAGAGAGGACGGAGAATCCACCAGGGGCTTTTTACAGCCTCTGCCTGGGAAGGGACAATCCTGCAAAAATCAAGGAGGGACAGGCACTGGGAGCCCAAGAGTGTTCCAGAGAGAGGAATCAGTAGGCACCAGTTGTGTGTGTGTTTCGAGGGAGCCACAGAAAGTTCAGCATGGAGCATGAAGTTCAAGGGGCACCCCGCATCCACCCAAGTGTCCACACAAAACAAAACCAACCTTGAGACTGGTGTATACAGTATTTAATGGAGGAGAGCAACATTATATTGCCTAAATAGGAAAAAAAAAAACCATGATTTCATTTTTGAAGCCAACCTAACATCTCCAACTGAGTGTGTGCCCCCAACTCTGAAGAGCTAAGTTTGGTCTGTGCCTCTTATTCTACACTTACCATTGACTTTTTGGAGATTCTTAACTTTCCATATATCATTTCTCCTCCCTGTAGTTTTCTTACGAGAAATGACTGTTCTTTCTGAATTTCATTATACACTACTTGGTCTTTGGCACAGTGAGGTCAGAAGGTTTCTGATGCTGGGGCCCGTTTCAGGAAGCCACTGCTGACACTGAACCCAGCTTCAAACATCAAAGTACAGGATGAAGAAGTGGCCCCAGTAGTCATCAGCCGTCGACAAACACCATGCCCACTTTATTCACAGGTTGTTGGTGCAGAGCAGGGCCACCCTAGGCTCACCCAGAACATGTGGACTCTGCAGCCCCCGGCTCCACTCTGGGAGCCCATTTTAACACCTCCCCTGAGCTCTAAGCAAGGCGCCTCTGGCAGGAAGCCCCCTACATGCCAACTGATACTCATGCAAGTCATCTTTTATGGCCTTCTTCCTCCATCCTGTCATTGTGGAATGAGGTAATTTTTTTAAGAAAAAAACTCTGTATGTGTGTGGTATTTTGTGAGGCTAAACATGTCCTATTTTCGGTTCGTGGGTATTGGACAGTAAGTTCCAGCCTTCTTGTTTGATTTTTCCTGTCCAGGCTCAGCATGGTGCTTTGCATATGATAAATATTCATTTCTTGATAGCGATATATATTTAGCAGCAACTTGGTAGGAAAAAAATAAGATAAGCAGAAGTTCAGGAGACATTTCTTTCAAAATTTAAATGCACCAATAAAAACTGCATAGTAACAGCATGATTTGTATATGTGGAGTTGCTCAGACATCTTCCTGTCAGAATAATTTTTATTAAAATGGCTTTTTGTAAAATGGGATATTTATATACAAATATGGCTCCAACATTTATATTCTAAAAGAATGATTTTTGAAGGACTATTTTTTATTCAGTCTTATTCGAAAGCCTACAGCAGTGGAAGCCTCGTTTTGTTTGGGGAAAGGTGTGGTGATAAGCTAGCAAGGCCATCCCAGCTAACTCCACTGCCCTGCCATCAGCTGTGCATGGCTTTTGGTCATGAGAAGTGAAGGGATGTCTGCTATGGACTCCTAGAAAAGAGAGAGACAACTGGAGAGTCTGGCGTGGAGCCTGGGGAGTCGGGCCACAGCAAGCAGATGCACAGCTGAGGGCGAGGCTGTGCGAGCCCTGAACGGATCTCCCTGCGCTTCTCGTATGGGATGCAGTCATTGATTTTTAGCTAGTTTGAGTCAAGTTTTTATCGCTTGCAGCCAAGAGCATCTGAAAGAACACATCTATGTAAGGTCTGTCTAAGATCAGACTCCATTACTCCAACATTAAATACTTTGCAGGCCAAAGTTGTTCAACTAAACCAAAAATTCCAATTCTGATCACTATGGCCTTTCAGTTAATGAACTGTACAATATGGAGTCATCAACCATAGAACTGAGGTGCTACTTGGAATTTTGGGTTCCTTCAATCTGTTTCCAGGTTCTAAACCTGGTCATGATTTGGTCAACACTTTCATCAACCATTTGGATGAGGTCATAAAGTTATAATTATTAAATGTGCAAGTGGTCAAAGCTGAGAGGAATTGCTACTAAACTAAAAAACAGATTAAGAATTTAAAAATATGAATAAAATTTACTTGTATGAGAAAAGAGTAATTTGCCATGACCAAATGGCATTTATTTATTCCAGAACTATAAAGATATCTTAGCATTAGGAAATCCATGTATTAATTTCAGGGTGATCTTAGGATATCACGTCCATAGGTCAAATAAGAACTTCCATGGGATTATTCCACCAGACGCCACAAAAGCATTGACAAAATTCAGCATCTACCACCGACTGAGGGAAAATGTGGAGTCGGCCAGGAACAGAGGTATCTCTCCTTAACATGGTAGTCGTCTCAGACCAACAGTTGAATCCCGCATAAGACGGAAACACTGGGGGCATCACCTTAACGACTCATGGAGGATACCCTATTAAGTTGCACCGTCCTGTGAGTTCAGACCAATGAGTAATAAGCAGCATTTCAAGTGCTCTTTACACCCATCCTTACATCAAACATCCTCTCCTTTAGCCAGATGACCCCATGAAGCAGGTCCCATCATTCTTCCGTTTACAGATAACGAAGCTGAAGCCTAAAGAAATTTGATATCTACTGATATCTAGTTGATAGTACGAGGCAGAGCTTACATTTAACAC